>NW_023458559.1:33928792-33960622 GCF_013731165.1 Rhagoletis pomonella
AGTGGGTGGCAGGATAAGAAAGGCACAAACGCACATGAAAACTGCGAAAGTAAAGTAGAAATGTGCTCAAAGATATCGGACAGCGGCATGTAACTTGCCAAGCTAAGTGCGGATTTTAACGATGCCATTACGTGTAAACGATGCTGATGAGCTGAGACTGAAGCTGGGGCTGGGACTGAGGCGGCGGCTGTGGCTGCGGCTGCGGCTACTCAATGCCGCACAATGACTCGGAGAACTTCCGAGTGAGGGCAGCAGCAGTCTGGTCTGTTGTCATGAAGTCATTGAGCTGTTGAGAAATCTAATCAAAGCGCCTTAAATTATGCCATGCCATAGACCAAATCGAATTTACGACACATCAAAATGGGCAGAAATAAAATCGTAACATTTCGCATTCGTCCAAACCGAATGACTGACAGTTTGAATTACTTGGCTAGAAAACAATGAGTGAGTGAGTGAGTAGGTAAATGCGTTAAGCCTGTGTATGTGTGCTGGTCATAAAATCTGTTGCTGATTGTGAAGGTAGCGCACATTTCCGGTGTAATGAAGCACAAGCAGTTATTTGCTTGCGTTATCTGCTCGCTGCAGTTAAATAAGGTCCTTTGGGGCAATATAAGTAGTCAACATTGGTCTTCAAGTTGCAAGTTGCCCCCACAGCTTGCAATACTACTACTTAATACCTACTATTGCTAACAGCTAGTGCATCTATGTATTCATGTTAACATATGTATGCATGTAAAAACAATAAAAGTTGTTTGCAGTTGTCAGCCATGAATCGCAGTAATACTTAGATAAAGTTACTTATGCGTAGACATCTTCTGCATTTTTTTTGCTTGTGTGGCCAGCGCAAGTAAATAAAATTGGCTACAAATGCTCCTTGGCAATTCATAGCCATGCCCGGTTGGCCACAAACGTAGCCAACTAGCTGACCCGCAGCCTCATTTTCATGACCCTAAGTCTCCATAGTATTTGTTTTTTTTTCACTTTTACTACTCTGCATTGTCCTACCGCTAATCCTTGCTGACTGTAAAGCTCACTCAAGCAGTAGTAAATCGCTAAATTGTATTGTACTAATGTTTTAAATTGCCACTGTTGCTTGTTATTGTTATTGTTGATCGTCGTCGTCGCCATTTCCGCCGCCATTTAATGTCGTCTATTAATTTGTATACCTTAGTTGACTGGCTGCTTGCCAGCATACCTTTTTACATTTGTATTTGTAATTGCATAGGTACCCTGCAAAAAATTGTGCGACTAATCTCTAAAGAGAGTATTCCGAGATTGCTCTCAATCGGGTACAATTGGGCATTAATTAGTCGCAACTAGTCTCATACGGGTACTAATGGAGGTCAATTAGCGTCGACTCATCCCTTACGGGTATAATTGGAGATCAATTAGTCCCCAACTCATCTCTAACGGGTACTATTAACGATTTAATGATATGTACGCACTTAGTCAATGAAATTTCATGTGCGGCGTTGGCACACAGAGAGGGTATTCGCCTAACAAAACTGAGCACTCCAGTTCGAATCTCAGCTGGAGTAAGTTTTTATTTTTATTTCTTAAAAGTGACTAGTTGCTTTTTATACCCATTCGGGTATAAAGGTGAACAATTAGTCTCTTCATAGGACATGCTCGAACAAAAGCGAACAGTTCAGTCCATATAAAGAGATCAAAAGTGGTATTAGTCGCATGCTCCTTTGTGATTGCTCCCGGAGTCAACCCGGATTACTCCCTTTTTTTGCAGGGTAGCTTTTTATTGCAATTTCTTTGAAATTCTACTGTACACGAGACAATAAGTTTTTCCTTGTCAATAACATTTAGGCAAATGATGTTATTTATAGCAGCAAGGTAGGTGGCACTAAAAACCATGTCCTTGTTGTAGTTAGACGCCATTAGTAGTTTTCATCTGAAATGAAAAGAAATTTTCTAACGAGTTTTAATAAAATTCGGTATTAAACCAATTCCAATTTCTATTGCTACTTATGAAATAACTGCTGAGCTCAAAAGCTGGTTTGTTGCTCCAAGCTAATAATTTTAACCGAAGTTATTCCACATTGTCATTAAAACATCTGTTAAACCATTTACTATCCCGGATGAAGCTGTGGAACTCGGATATTTTCAGCGCCGATATCTCCGACAAATCATTGAAAAAGCGTGATCCAAAAAGCTTGGAACGTTTTGTCTTGAGAGCTAAGCATTGACATAGGAAGTCGTGTATCAAGAGACTTGCTCGTATGCGCCATCGATGGATCAATGGTGCTATAGCACAGTGCACTTTTATGGCGCCGGAAAGTGCCTCAGCATGACTTTATGGAGTCTCGGCCGTAAGCATATTGAAATATCACAGTCGTCCCAATTGATCTATATGTCACTACTTACGGCTACAGTGTATTTAACAACTATCCTTAATAAAATATAAATCGATGGTAGATGTAAACAGAGTCGCTAATTTGCATTTCAGAGCCTTATGTAGCCATCTACTCGGCTATTTCATTCTCTTCGTTACTTTTATGTCCAGGATCCCAGCCGAAAGACCCCGAGTAGTCTACTTTTTCCATCTTTGAGCCATCTGTGTAGATGGTAATGGCATCATTTACCAACAGTAGGCCGCCTTCCTAAGGCCACATCTCAGTAGGCCTTGTTTATGTTTCTTGGTTCACTATTAATTACCTTTAAGACTGCTGCGTTCTAGTAATTGAGCTGCTTCCACAATTTTGACTCCCTTAACCTCTGGGACCCTTTTGCGGCTGTGCCTGATAAAAATACGTATGGCTTCAATTGAAAGATGTGGTTCAGCACTTCTTATGGGGCTGCTCATGCCGGCTGATATAACGAAGCTTGCCGGTCTCTGCACTATTCCAATGATTTTCTGATCGCTGCTTTATCAGTGCGTTCCACCGGTCTTGCGCTCCATAGGTTGCTTTCGTTCGGATGAATGTGGAGTACCCGTCTTTGCTCTTTCCTCTACGTTACGCCTCCGCATAAGTTTGGAAACAAAGATAATACTCGATTCGCTGCGGAGAAAAGTTTTAGGCTAGACCCGTCAATTTTTGGTAAGGGGAAGCTTGATGGAAGGCTGGCTGGAATGGTAATTTTTAAGGCAACTCTTGAGTCTATCTCACCAAGCAAAGTGAGGGAATAGGAGCACATTCGTCTACATGTGAATTACAGATGGGCCATTTATCAGCCCAGCAAATGTTGGTAGAAAACCAGCGCATATTCAAGCCCTTTCTGGTCGAAGTTAAAACGAAGGTGGTCAACAGGAAAGGTTGACAGGACAATGACCGATTAAAATATATGCGGTGAGACTATATATCATAATCCTTAATCCTCGCTTTTTAACCCAACCCCTCCGGTGTCTCCGTGGCCGAAATCCGTCGTCTCCAAAACTTCGTTCTTGGCACGCAGCGTTTTACCTAATATTTGTTTGTTAGAATATTCCTCTGGTAAAAATGACAGAGTTATCAGTCAGGATTGTTACGGAATTTGCAGCCAAAAACTCGAAATTGATCAAGTATGTTGAAGCATAACGTAGGGGAGATAAACTTCGCTTTGAGAACAAAATTTTTTAGCGTGGAAGCTCATATTTTTCTACCCTAAAGGAAATGTTTCAATTCCAGTTTTAAGGACATTTTTAATCCATCAGCATGTTTTCATTTCGATCCCTTTGAACGCGGGTGTCGATAGGAGAGTAACTATATTTTCACAATAATTTTTTTATTTTTTTTCCTGCGGGTATGCATTTTTTATAATGCTCCCTAGATTTACACCTGACTCCTATAACGGGATAAGGGACTATTTTTCTACGATTTACCACACATTTTATCCAGCTCAGGCATCGATACCATCGAGTGGAACTACGCACCTCTAACAACTCTGCTACAGCTGCTGGCAAAATAAAAATCGAATAAAAAATCGAAAACTAATTTCATGAAAGTTTCGGTACTTAATACAAGTCAACTAGAATATATTTTGCTCTTTTTTTACTGAATACTCAACATTATTTGCCTGCATTTCCATTCAATAATCAGCTCAACAAAATTGTATAACATCTATTTTTATTCTTTTAAGCAATTCCACAATATTTTTGTAAATGTCTTTTTCGAAACTCCTCTTCTATTTGAAAGTTTCCTTGCATTCTTAAAAACTTTATCTTCTTTTCTATGTTAACAATCTTGCTGTATTTGTTATTCGTTTTTTCTGCATTTATTTAGCAACTAAATTGCTTATCGAGTATTCATTGCATGGCATTGTTGGCATCTCAAAAGACAAAAAATTAAATCTGCAATTGACCAAGTGGACGGAGTTGCTTCTGAATAATTGTGGTGCTATGTTCTTTGCACAGTGGGATATGAGTGACTTTTTCTCAGAGCGAACCTTTTGTACTGCCAGCTTTCTTAACGCGTAAGTACATTTGTAGGGCACCAAATATTTGGTTTCTATGTAGTTGGAAAGCACTATTATAAGATAATAATAGTTCATGAAGCGAGTCAGAGGGAATATTACAAATCGTAGTTCAGGAAGCTTTTGGGATGATTATTCCGATTTTCGTAGCAATTTTTAGATGACGCCTAAGCCTTAAATATCTCCCGCTAACCTGTAGGAAAATTAAAGTATTCTTTATTTCTAAAGCGCGAAAATATGGTCAGGTTCCTAGAGCTGCATATTAGAGAGTCAACGGAAACCGACTTACACGAAATGATTCGCTCGATTGGTAGCTCGATTTTTCAACAAGTAATTTTCTATGGGTTCCTTTGAAGACAGTGAGAATACTTTGAATAATGTTAGTGAAGATTCTATGGAAGAGGCAATATACTGCCCGGTAATGGAGCCGAGTTACTTATGCCAAATTAGGTTCACAAAACTAGTCCGTATAAGCAGTGAGACGCTTCACGCAAAGAGTTGTTAAGCGGTCTTGTTTAAACTAACAGACGTAGATGCCCTACGTAGGTTCACAGGGAATGAAGGTGGTGGCCTATATCGATGATATGGGGATATTTGTATCAGGTCAATTTGCTTCTATTATAAACAAAAGAAAGGAAAGCCATTTAAAGAGTGTGGACGCCTGGACCGTTTTACTTAATCTGAATTCAAACATACATATTTATCCAAGGCGATAGAGGTGGATGCCTATCTAAAACAAACTGAGTGGGAACTATATAGATCATCTAGGCTTACAAGACAAACCACGACCCATTTAAAAACAAGGCTCTGTTAGGAAAGAGCAAGTAAAAAACCAACAAACTGGCCGTGGGCGTGCGTGCGGAAATGATCGGCATACTTTTCATCAAGTTCTGCCGCAGCTGTAAGACCCCAGTTTCGAAGGAGTCAGTTGAAAACTTTCTCTACCCACTGTAACGAGGCCAAAGCATGCATTTTAATCGCTTCGAACTTGCTTTAATTTAATTTCAACAAATCTTTGAGCTGTGCACATTTTTCCAAATAGCAGAAAAATCCAAATAAATTCAAAGTATTGCGTTGGACAACTGAATCAACTACACAGCTACTAACCAAATTGCAAATACATTCTTTTCTTTTCATCTCTTGAAAAATGATATAAAAATATGTTGCTGAGAAATATTTTAAAATTTCCCACGCACACCGAAACACAAACAAATACCCAAAGAAGCAAAGTTTCAACAAGCAATTTCTTAAGAATTTAGTGAGCTGCTTTGGCTTATCACAAACAAGTTGGACGAAAAAGTTCAAGCAAAAACACATTGACGCACACACATACAAGCAAATTGTCCAATCCTGATATATAAGAGAGAGGATGTATGTATGTTTGCTTGAATATAAATAAATTTTTCGCTGTGGGTTTTACAAAAAAAAAAGAACAGCAGTCTCAACAAAATACAGTTTTGACAAAAAGAGTTGCTCCCTTGGCACGCCATTTTCATTCGCCTTTCGCTACCTTTGCTATCTTCTTCTTCAGCTAGGAAATAAAGGCAGGACGCTCCGTTTGCTAAATGTTTTTTTTTCTCGTTGCCTCACTTTCATTTTGCTATTTTGCTGCTACTATTTTGTTGAAAGCGTTTGCATTACTGCTGTCAGCTGGATTGCTCACTTTATTCCAAATAAGTATATATTATGCTGATATATTTCAATGCTGACCACTTTCAACAATTTGTGTGTGGTTTTTATCTATGTTTCTACTACTGAAAAGTTGCATAAATATTCGTAGGAGAAGAAATATGCAGTGCAGCAAATACGAGAGTGTGTTCCTTTGCTTGAGATGCTTGGCTGTTAGCAAAGGAGTCTGTTCAGTTGGTTCACATGACTCACTGCAGGATGCTTGGTCGAATAGTTGGTTGATCGCTTGCTTGGTATTTTCATTTGTTGCAGATTCTTTAGTTGAAATGCTTATCAGTTTGCTTTGTAGAGCAGCAAATCTATGGACAGGATTAAATGTTCAAAAGCAGTAGGATTTATTTAGGTATGAATTTTCTTAATTTTAAGTTTTTGCTAAATTAAATTTCCACAGGGATGACAGATGTAGTTTAGAAGAAAAGTATTAAATACATATCCAATGAAAATTTCGATATTAGTTTGGCTAGATTATATTTAGTAATAATAAACACCCGATTGGTTGTTGGTTTCGTAAGACCAACAAAAAAGTAAGGGTTTAAATGATAAGGGTTTGAATTATGTCCACGTATCTTCTCTCTGGGTAGCGATCAAACACCCCTTTGGAAGTGAGCTAAAGTGAGAAGGCGTAAAACTTCACATGCGCTGGTTTGGGTTGCATCACGTTAAAACCCCGCCTTATATAAAGGATCGCAGATGATTTAACGGTGAGGTGTATGAGCTTTACAACGACATAGACATAGTGCAGTGAATTAAAATTCAGCGGCTCCGTTGGCTTGGCCATGTTCTTCGAGTGGACAGAAACGCCCCTTCTGTGAAAGTATTCAACGCGGGCGCGATTCTGGTAGCAGAGGTAGAGGAATGCCTGCTCTGCGTTGGAAAGACCAGGTGGAGAAGGACTTGGCTTCGCTTGGCATTTCCAATTGGCATCGGTTGGCACAGAAGGGAAATTACTGGCGTTCTGTTTTGGACTCGACCAAAATCGCTTAGGCGGCTACAGCGCCAGTAAATAAGAAAAAGAAGAAACCTCCAAAACCCTACCTTTTGCGGCCGACCCTGCCATGAACCTTTGTTCCTTTGTTGTCTCATTGTCTTAGTTGATTTCATTGTGAAAAAAGACTTAAGTTGTTTGTGAAGTTAAACCTCGGAAGCCACTAGTCCATATAGCTGATGCGTAGTTATTCCCCCAGTTCTCTACTACTGACAGTGGATGGTTGTATAACCTTCTCAAAACTTCACATTATCCCTGAGATGAATTTTGTTGTAAACAGTAGAGCTACTTACTTGATTACAATGTACAGAGGAGGCAGGCCAAGGTTGTAAGCCAATGCAATAATTTTGAGAAGAGGCCAATTGCGTTTTTAAACCTATGAAACGTATTTTAAATATCGAGAGGTAAACTTCCATCACTACTCGGGTATTCATTGATATCATCTACGTACATATCTATTCGTGGAACAAAGGATACTTTGTATGCTCTCAGTTAATATTTCAATTGGTCCGCCTTATCACTTTTCCTTCACTCTTGACCTTCTCACCGACCGCAATGTGCCTTTGAACTGCCATCTCAATTACTAAGATTGGACAGCTTTATTTCGCTGCTCAACTCAGCATTGCGTCTAATTCTTTTACCACTCATCAGCAGCATTACAGTTGGCTGTTTTTGTTGTTCGTTGTTTTTATTGCGCATTAAATGTGCCAGAAGTGATTTATGTTAGATAGCAAGAAAGCATAGCTGAAGGCGCACAGGCCAATATATATCTTAGCTAGGCACCCACTGTGCGCCCTGAGCTCGCCTACTAAATACCATGCCTGCGTGCGTTTTGTCTTCATTTCGAATATGGCTACTTGGTTGAAGAGGAAAATTTTCTGCAATATTTATTTGCAAATGATAACAATTTTCTTTCGAGTTAAAATTTTTGCGTAAAGACAAAGCTGCAAATTTATGCATTCTCTACACTTTCGAAGCTTTCAACACAAAAATTCCAAACGAGAAAAATCCATTGCTTCTTAAGTCAGTTGTCTGCGTAAATTTATGGTAAGCATTTGCTGATATCCTGCGGTGCTTGCAATTGTCTTAAACAAAATATCCTTGGCAGCGTAAGCATTCGGGTGGTTCACAAATGCATGTGTGTAGGATTATTCCACACCGAAAAATATAGCATGCCTTGGTTTATTTATTTATTTTGGAATCAATAAAATATTTAGAGGTCGCTCGAAGTGCTCAAAGTTTTCGATGTATTTTATATGGGAAAAACACATTTTTTTTAGAAGAGATGATACCGAATTCTTGAAAATCAATATTTTTCGATCAGAAGACTTAGTTTCTCTTCAAAAGACTTCCAATAATAGTACCCCATTATTTGTTTGACCAGCTTTGATACTAAAGTTATGGGTCCCTCTAATGCATTTTTCTGGGTTTTTGGGGGACCTACAAAAACTTGTTAATATTAATAAATGGCTAAATAAAAAATGGAAGAATTATATACCATTTCCAAGAAAATTTGTTTTTTTTTTAATATGAAATTAAATTGAAAATTTTGAGCTACTTCTAAGTCTTTACACATTTAACATTAAAATTTCGACTATATATTTTTTTTGTGCCACCCTACTACCTAAGCATACGGACACACATACTTTTAATAGGAAATAATTATATTTGCGATGCATGTATTTCGGTGATTATTTCACTTTTCTTGATTTCTCTTTTTCACATTTTACTGCTGCCTTTATACACATTTTGCTTTTATTGCATTCATCCTTGCTCAACGTTTATTTTGTTTTTATTCGCATTTATTGTGGCCATCGTTGGCGGTGGTCATTTCCACATAATCAGCTTTACTTTTACTGTTATCCATTGTCGCGCATTTAATTTTCCTCAAATGACAGCTTTCTTACAATACCTCCATTGCTTATCCTTGCATCACCATCTGGGTACGCTTACGCTTGCCTTTTGCTGCCCTCCTCTTTTCTCAATTTCTTGCCGCACATAATAACTTTATTTGCTGCAATAAATCTTCTTCGCTATGCCATAATTTTTATTCCACTCTATTGCCGTGCTTGCACACTGCCAAATGCTGACAGATTACCAATTCAAATGTGCAAAATGTCCTGTTCGGTTTGTGTCCTTTACGCACACACGCATACATGTATGAATGTATTTAATTTTAATATGTAATATCTCGGTGCAATAGGTTTTTGCATGCATAGCATGCCACATGCGGCAGTAAATTATTCCCGTGGGTTTATTGTTTACTTCATCGTCGATGCCACCAAAGTGGTCAGTGGTCAGCGGTCAGAGGTCTGTGGTCAATGGCATTGGCGCTGGTGCCAACTGGTGGCGGCTGTTGGTCACTACTACTGGTGTTGCCAATAAATACATATTTTTCGTTAAATAATTTTCCAAGGGGTCGCTAAGAAACTCAACTGCGCTTTGTTGGCATTTGTTTGGATTTTGTTGTGTGACAATTTTGACAGTTGCAATTGATTTATTTCGGTAAAGTTTGAATAGGTGGAGTAAATATTGCAAATGCGAAGCTGTGTACGAGAACAACAGGCGGTGTGAATAATAAGTACTAAGAATAAGCGAAAAATGTGCAAAACAGTGAGCTCTTGTTTATGCTTTATTAAATCGTATTTGATCTGATAGACCAGCGGAAAACTGGGCGCTGCCTGACCTCACTCTCAACTGCGTCGGAATATTTTCTAATTAGACTTATGTGTGGGTACCAGGCGACAATCCAACTACAGTAGCTGCAGGGCTGATGAGTTGGCGGGAGAGGATACCACAGAGATGATATCACCCAGCTGGAAGCGGTATTCACCGCCTGTGCTTCACTTTTGGATAGATGGGCCTCGTGTCAGACCAGAGAACGTTGACCAGGACTTTTGGCCCAGGTCGGATCGGTGGCGATCAACGGAATTACTAATGCGGTTTTATGCTAATAAATCTTCGTACTATGGACCTTGACAGTAGATTTTATGCCAAACGGGATTGGTTTTGATCTCTGAATAGATCTCAGGCTCGGCCGCCCGAATCTTCCGAACATTTTTGAACTGTACTAAAACAGCCCAATATTCTGCTTTGAAATCGGGTTGCCGTTGAAAGTGAAAATCGATTGTAGAATATCTAGAATAAGTTAACCATGAAGGTTAGGTTTAATTAAGCGGGCGGCTCTGATAAAAGTTTACTCGGCGGCCACAAAAGCCTAATACGTGCCTTTGAACCATCTTTATTCTTTAGCGAATATGTACCAGCAGCCCTTCTGTGGACCTTTGCCTAAGACATCAAGGCTCTGGAAGAAGTGGTACCCAAGAAATTTTTGGCATTTTCCGCGAAGCAGGCCACTCGCAGAGGAAAGTACTGGATGCACGCTATCTCGTCTTCATCTCTGAATATTTTGCAGAAATCGCTATACGGGGATTTAAATGTGGCTGCCATGTGGCCAATGTTCCTGCGTATCGTCCCTATTTCTGTGAGAAGCCTTACGTTTGGCTTTGAAAGCCTTAATAAACTCCGTGTTTTTGGTTCAACGCGTAGTGGACGTTGCGAGCGCGATGCTATGCAGTTGTGCAGATTTTTCCACCTACTGTTGGTGGCTGCTTTAGTCTCTCTCTCAATTTCTGAATATAGAAATCGCAGATGACGTTTAACATCTGGGTTGCTTCCCCAAGTCCCATAACAGATCCCTTACTATCACATTCGTCCACTTCCTCATTTCATGGGACACCAATATGTGCCGGGACCCAGTAAAAGTTGATTATGTGTTGCTGTAAAGTTTGAAGGGATCTTCGACGCATATCGAGTTAGTCATTACTGACCCTAAGGCTTTGATGGCAGCTTGAATGTCAACAATAAAGGCAAGTTCGATAGAAGATAGGTCGATCATGCTCATTAGTTTTGCCGCCATGTCGTTTGCTTATATCTCAGCTTGGAAAGCAATGCAGTGATCTGGGAGTTTATAGGAGTTTCTCAGAGATAACTCCTGACAGAAGACGCCAGATCCTGTTCTAATGTCAATTTTGAAGCTGTCAACGCTGGGAGCAATATTAAATTCGTTGTCACTTCTGTTGGGAAAACCGTGACCTGATAATTAGAACTACTGTATTCCACCCCATCTCTTTCGAGGATGGTGGCGTGACCGTTAGAAGTTGTTCATAGCCTGTTCAACACCCTGAGTCGTAGAGCAATTTTAGCTGCGGTACTTTCAACCTATAGATCTATGGGTGGAATGTCCAGGAGTATCTCTTTCACTGCCTTTGGCATTGAGTAAACCGCCCACGTTCTGCATAGACGTGCTTGCCGTTGCACCTTTTGCAAGTTGAGAAGACAGAATTTAGTGTCAACCGCCTCCTACCATATCAGCGCGCTAAGGGAGAGAATGGGTCTAACTACCGCCGTATAAATCTAGTATGTTATCTGCGGTCGTAGCACGCAGTCTTTCCCTGTCGCAGCTTTGTAGGAGTCCTTTTCCAAGAAAGTTTACAGTTGAGAATAACCCCCAAAAACCTTTACCACGAAACTCACCAATAACATGATAACCGATGCGCTCGCAAGGATGAGAACCAAACTATGCTCAGTTAACTCTATGTGTGAGGCAGGCGCTCCGCTTCTTACACAGATCAGAATTTATTAAGTAATACCCTGCAAAAAATTGTGCGACTAATCTCTAAAGAGAGTATTCCGAGATTACTCTCAGTCGGGTACAATAGGGCATTAATTAGTCGCAACTAGTCTCATACGGGTACTAATGGACTCATCTCTTATGGGTATAATTGGAGATCAATTAGTCCCCAACTCAACTCTAACGGGTACTATTAACGATTTAATGATATGTACGCACTTAGTCAATGCAATTTCATGTGCGGCGTTGGCACGCAGAGAGAGTATTCGCCTAACAAAACTGAGCAACTCGGTTCGAATCTCAGCTGGCGCAAATTTTTATTTTTATGTTTTAATTAATTTAATTTAATTTAAGGTGAACAATTAGTCTCTTCATAGGACATGCTCGAACAAAAGCGAACAGTTCATTCCATATAAAGAGATCAAAAGTGGTATTAGTCGCATGCTCCTTTGCGATTGCTCCCGGAGTCATCCCGGATTAGTCCCATTTTTTGCAGGGTATTGCTGGGTACTGCTTAGTGGGGGCACGCGGTTTACGGATGGGCTTCTCCGCAAACGATTAATGTTATAGTTGCAGGGAATCTTACTCATTGCGCCGGGCAGGTAAAAATAAACTTAGATAGATATTTCCTCCAGTTTCTCTTTAATCTCATCTCGACTCAGTGGATATCAACTTACTTACATTTATATAAGTGTTGCTCCTTTTATGAATCAAAATAAATTATTCACTCATGCTTGATTTGACATATTATTTTTGTTTATTTATGCATAATTATGCAAAGTCACGTGCCAATTACATTTTATTTTGTTTATGCTCGAGTTAAGATGAATAACTATTTTATTTGTGAATAAATCAGGCGATTACTATTTTCCTTAATAATATTCATACATGTTCCGACTGCATACACATGTATGTAGATTAGGGTGGTCCAAAAATGCATGTAAAAAAGTAAAGTCGCAATTTTTATGCTCTCACCCACTAGGATTGTTCTATACCGAAAAAATATCCTGATTTTTTTATTCTGAAATCAAAAAATATCAAGGAGGTCGCTCAAAGCGCCCGAACTCTATTATCTGCAGGAGATTCCCAATAATAATAATAATTTAATCATTTTTACATCGCCACTATAATTTATAGGTCCGCCAAAAACCCACAAAAATCCCGAAAAATGCAATGGGGCAACCAATCAAAAAATGTTGGTATTAATTAATGGTTAAATAAATAATTAGGTATTATTATTGATTGTCTTATGAAGAGAATCCGAGTTTTCCGATCGAAAAATATTGATTTTCAAGAATTCTATACCATTTCTACGAAACGTTGTTGTATTCCCATATAAAAATACACGGAAAACTTTAAGCGCTTTGAGCGACCTCTAAATATTTTTTTATTTCAAAAAAAAAAAAAAAATGTGGTATACTTAATTTCGATGTAGAACAGTCCTAGGGGGTGAGAGTATTATAAACCCCACTTTACTGTTTTTGGACCACCCTAATGTTGATACGCATCTACTATACATACATATATATATTAGGAAAATCTTACTTCGTGTCAGAAATATCAAATTAAACATTCAACAGATTTGTAAATATGGCACTTAGTTTCTTTGTTTAGCTTATAGATATGTACGTATTTATGTAAGTTATACACACATGTGCTCATATTAGCATTCCTATTTTCATTCCACGTGGCCAAGAAAGTTTCAGAACTTTCAACTTTCACTTGAGTAAATTCGAGACATTTTCTATCACCCATTCACCAAGAATATTTAAGTTACATAATCTGTTCAAATATTGCGCAGAATGCATCTGAGTATTGTTGCTGTGTGCAACCTACGTATGTACGTTTATATTAAGTAAATTTTGGCATGCCACATCAACAACAGAAAGTAATCGCAACTCTAGCTGAGCTATGCTACGGCATGTAAAGTTATTATCTCCGCCTATTTATTCTCGAACTCAGTCTAGGAGATTTTCGAAGTGATGATAATGTTAGATCAACATTATTTAGTAACTCATGCATAGCTAATGCAAGACAAAATATTCTCGACACCTTGCAGGCTATTGTAAAGGCATTTCATAGTTGAATGTATACATATATACTGTTACATGCATCCACTTTTGCTACCTACCGCTGGTATTTCTATTCAAGAAATCCAACCTAAAATATTTGCATGGATATTAGAAACGTTTAAGCTATTTGCCTCATTTATGCAATATTTTTAGCAGTAGCTATGTATATGTAGTACCACTATATATGCACATTAGGGTGCTTATTAAAACGTCAATATCTAAATTTAATCAAAATAAATTCAGTTATAAAAATTTCGAAATTTATAGACACAGAAAATTAGTTGTTGAAATTTATTTGTAGTTATCGAAGTATAAAAATTTAAGGGCTAATCGAAATTTCCCCAGCTAATTAAATATATAAAGTTATCGATATTTATTGAATTATTATTACTAATAGAGTTAACGAACTGCTTGGCGAATTTTATTGTGTTTCCAGAGTGTAAACAGGTTATCGAAATTTATCGAAAGCTTTCAAAATATATAGAAATTTATAATGGGAACCAAAGCTTATCTAGCTATTGGCATATGGAGCTATCAAAATTAACCCAGTTAGATAAATTTATAAAGGTATCCAAAGTTTATCGAGTTTTCGATTTATATCGTAATATGAAGGTATACACATTTTTGTAGTAGAGTTAACGAAATTTATCGAAAATTATCGAAATTAGTCGAGTTATCGAATTTTGTTTGGTTGTCGGATTTTAGTGCATTTGAAATTCATTGAATTATCAGTATGTATTAATTTATCGAAATTTATCAACAAACTGCAATGTCAATGTGTCAATTCACAGTCCTGCCAAAGTTGCCCAAAGCAGCCGATTTTCCGCTAAGTAATTTTGTACCTTATAAGTTAAAAGACGTGCTAAGTTAGAAAAACTCACAAACGATCGAATTTCGAAAGTAACTGGCACTCCTAATATATATTAATAATTTTCAATATTGTGCTAAATTTATCAGAGCCCGATTTAATAAACCTTGGTAGCGAACTATAAAAATTGTTTTAAATTATGAAATTTTTTATGGAAATCCTTATTTTTTACATAGAATAAAATTTCGATAAAAAAAAAATTTCAACGACCACCTTAATGCCATTGTGTGAATACGTTCAACTATAACAATGAGCTGTCTGTATAAATCTAGCATGCAAATAATAGCATGGTTGTATGCAACAACAAACTTTTGTGCAATGTTGAGGCTGAAAACTGTTGAATACTTCTTACAAAAACACCCACTGAGTAGCATGGTGATCTGATATGCCATATAATGTAGATATACTAGCATAACTACAAGTTGATGACAGGATGTTACACCAAAATTTTACATTCAGTTTCGGAAATTGAGAATATTTAGAGAACAACTGAAACAGGGTGTTTTTCAAAGACGCATAGTATTCTAAGGAGAAGAGCTAGCATAAATTAAAGTTATCTGAGATAGGCTCGATTGCGGTATAAATATAAGCATATAAAGAAGTAATTTTATTCAGCATCATCCTCTTCAAGACAAAGGGGTCAAAGAGTCTTTGCTTGCATGCATGCCGATCACAGTCGGGTGTTTATGCCCTAAGAAATGGCCTAGTCAGCAACCGCACAGGTTGTCTGCAGTCCCATATGCTCAATGAAAACAAATACCAAGCCAGACCTTTTAAACTTGGGGAGAGCTGACAGATGTCTCCCAGTCATTTCTGAGCACATTTTTCATGCATTTTCGGACAATATTTCCTGGTCCTGCGGGATAGGGGCTATAGAATATACCCACAGTGAAGCTTGCTTGTCGTAAAAGGCGACTTAATTCCAATGATGCGAGTGTTTCGAATAGCATTAACCCTTCGTCTGACACATGAGCCCAGCCAGGCCTTTTCCCATTTTCAGATTACAAAAAATTGCACTTTAAATACAGCTAGAGGCTTGAAAGTTCAGGTAGCTTACTAAAGTTTAGTGAATTACCAATCTGTAAAAAAAAATCATGTTGGTATCATATATATAAAGCTAAATATATAGACATGTTGATTAAGACATCACATTCGTAACACATAGGTCTGGCTGGACCCACATATATTCCTATGTAATTTTTACCTAATGGAGGAATGCAACCGTTTTCCAAAATGTGTTCTTTTGAATTTTTGAATTATCATGGCAATAGATGATTTGTATTTTTACCTAAAATAAAGGAATGCAACCGTTTTGCAAAGTTTTCTTTTGAATTTTTTTAATTATCATTGCAAGATATGATTTGCATTTTTGCCTAATATGAAGGAATGCAACCGGCATTCTACGGGAAACAAATAAATATGAGTACAAAAATAAATATTTTCTCTTTCGCAAACTTTTCTATAAATCTTTATTAGACTAAATTCTTGTGGATTCATTGCTTTTCATAGCGATTTTCACGAGTTTGGCCATGCTCTAAATTGAGTTTTCTATGATTTCGCTTGGAATATTACCTTATTATAATTTTACTCGCCTCCAAAGCTCTTCTATGTTACTCGGAGCTCGCTTGCGCTATGCTAATCCTCTCTTGATCACAGCGCTCAATTTTTCGATGGCGCTGAGGTCTGGGATTTGTGTTGGCCACTGCGTTACGTGAAAATTTTGCTCAAGCAGCCGGCGGTGTCGAATATTTTCAGAATCCTTTGGATCTCCGTCCTGCTGGCAAACAACTTCTTCCCCAGGGTTTGCGCTTTTGTTTACAAAGTCCGGCAAATTTGTTTTGAGGATATGTTCATTATTCCTTTTATATTAACCAATGGCACCAAATGCTAGCAAGTAAATTATCCCAAGCCACTGAAATTTTGTAAAAGTCACCAGAATTGGAGCTTTTGGGCTGAAAATGGGAAATATGGTCCGATGGAGCGAAAATTAATTGTTCCCAAAGCGATAAAAAATAATATTTTTGGGAAAGACCTCATCAACATCTTCAAAAACACCATGCCAAGAAAAATGTCTCAAATGGTGGCCAGCACAAATCCCAGACCTCAAAGATTACGAAAAATTTAGCGCTGTGGTCAAGAGAAGATTAGCATAGCACAAGCGAGCTCCAGTATTATTGAAGAGCTTTGGAGGCAAGTAAAATTATAATGGGGTAATATTCCAAGCGAAATTATAGAAAACTCAGTAGAGAGCATTCCCAGACGTATGAAAATCGCTACTAAGAGCAAGGCAGTCTCCACAATCCTCTTGATATATACCTCCTAAAATTTCAAAACAAAGTTCAAAACTGAGTGAATAGAGTTGCCTTGCGTTTTTGCTGTGAATCGCTTGTTAGTTTTTCTGTATACTAGGCATTATTCCCTAGAGAATAAGGACAAATGGCTGAAAATTTCAAAACAATCCGCTTATTATTAAAAAGTTATGTTACAGTAAGTAATAAAATGTCGAACATGCACTCGGTTTTGATCGCCAGTGTATTTAAATAATGAAATATAAGCTACTATTGTCGCAATTATATATTTTCAAAAGAAAGTTCTAAAATTAAATAAATATTTGAATAACATACAATAAATAAGTTTAACTAAACAAATGTTGCACATAATTTCTATATAAATGCATACAATTTGCATGTTGGTCCAGCCAGACTCATGCGTACCGAATGTGCCAGTCGAAACATGTGTCTGACGGAGAGTTAATGCACCTGGGAATCAGAAATATCTCAAAAACGCCAACAGTTGGGTTAAACCATCAAATTATGTATGTGATTTATGAACGTTGGTAGTATACTCCAGGTGTTACCCAAATGGGTGGGAATTCTCCCACACTTGCAGCAGGCTCGCAGATTGTGGAGAGCTCAAATATCGCAAAAGTCTCCAGCGTTTATGCATAAGAGAGTATTATAGAAAAAATGTCAATATTTGTGCTTCTTCACTCCTCTTTAGTACCGCATCGGACGCTCCAATTTAAATGAGGTATGAGTCAGGAAATAGTTATTTGCCCACTAACGTCAAATCATGGTCTATATTGTACCATGCTCCCCCAAGGGGAGAGAAGGCTGTCGCAAACAGGCGGCAAAACTTCAGCAAGAGAAGTGTTTTGTGCGGTTGCCTACAGTTCTCCTGCGGATGTATTTCTCAAGGAACCACGTTCCAAGAAAATTAAATACGCGATAGCCACTGGTGCTTTCTTTGATGCAAGAGTACCAGCATCTGCTGGGGGAATATATAGAAGCGAAGGAGGCTACCGACTTTTCCCTTAATATGTAATACAATGTTCTTTGAAATGTGACGACGATACTTCAAAGAGTGATGACAGTGCTGCCGTAGTATGAGGGTGGCGGGGAGTTTGCGCGTAGAAAGCTGATTTCTCTTTTGTGTCTACGAACCTTAGGCAGGGGCAAAACAAGATTACCTCGCCGCAGCTGGTTTTGCACCTCGTTAATACTGATTCCAATCGGGATCTTCGCTGTGGCAAAAAGTGAAAGTAAATGCAGTACCGACTGCATGGTTTCCAGTAGCCTCCGAAGAAGGCCTTGCCGAGCTACCATGCTGAGGCGATAAGATAAATACAATTTAAGTAGCCTTCGGCAGATACTCATTAACGTAGGATATAGGTAAGTAGATAACTGGCCGTGCTTCCCAGAGAAACCTCACATAACAGCATTACAGGAAGCCTAGGTTTTTAGACCGCGCATTGTGGACTGGATGACTTACTTGGGGTCGGCACCGTATTTGACGAAAACTCGATCAGACCAAAAGCTTCTATTGCAGTGTCCTCCCAAAAAATAGTGACCAAACCTTTTCAATTCTTCGGTCGTAATTTCTGTTGCCGCAAGGCCGAACTTGAGGGGCAAGGACGGTTGAATATATTTTGACGTTAGCTCTGCATATTTTTCTTATAACTTTATACCGCGTAAGGTTGGTTAGATTTTGTGTTGCGATGCTGAATCCCAGAATGAAATATGGAGCAACAGCAAGAGCAATGCATTGGGAATAAACTTTTCCCGTAAATGTCTTATTGTGGTATTTATATTCTGTGGTGATTTGTCTTATCTAGGATGGGGAGATTAATTTTAAAATGGAGAGTTCTGAGTGAGGATTCGCTGAATCTAAGCTGGTATATATGTATTTGGCATGGAGTTTCAGATGCCGCTACATGGAATTCGATCCATACAGGGTATTGATGAGGCTATGATTATTGTAATGACTGCACCTTACATCAGGTAAATAGATAACGAATTTGGCCTAGTTTATGACACGATTTTTTCATGGCATAAATAGATATATGTAATACTCCTATATTGGCAGTAAGACCTAGTACCGTCCGAAAACACTACAGTACAGATATATCAATAAACACGTACGAAAGAAAAGGAACCCATACGTTTATAAATAAACATGGACACAACACATATACAAAAACGGCACTCAAGTACACAATACATTGACAAAAATGGTACTAGACTGTCTCGCTTTGATTTCGGAACGCTTACACATTGAGAAGTTAGCTTACTTCCAATATAGAAGTATTACATATATGCATAAATACATTCAGAGTTTTTCCATTGCCTGTCGAGGGGCCTTTTCTAATTTATATGTTGCCCAGACTAGGACTTACGAATTGATTATACGCACCTTAACCACACAATCACAATGCCACTACTCAGTCCAACGAAATCCCGAGTAGGGAACTTTTCTAACAGCAAAAGATGCATGTTTTTAGAACATTGACTCTCAAGCACTTAGAATATACCAAAAGATATGACAAACTGACCACTAAATATGACGACGCTTGTTCGTATGGCATGAAAATTTTCAAAAGAAAAAATTACCACTTTCCCTATATGAGACTTTAAAATAGAATAAGCCTTGATTCGCAGAATTTCGGCTGCACTTAAATTTATAAGTTTAAGTACCGAAGAATGCACTTTTTTCTACGAGAATTTATGTTTTTCGCAAATGTAGTTTTCACTTAACCCAGCACCTTATACCTGTAATCAACTAATTGGAAAATTTACGTACCCAACATGCGAGCACTCCAGTTACATAAATAGTTGGCACATCTAATAATGACACCTTTCAGCTAGGCTGCTATAGCTACTCGTACCGTGTACTCGTAGTAAAGCAGCATTCATTGAGGTGGCAAATAGTCGAAAGGAGCATCTGGACTGCGAGCAACAATGTAGCCGTTAATGTGCAACAATAACACTCAGGCCAGCAGGCAATATCATCAAACAAAACTGCATACATTGTATGTAATTTTAAGAAAGTATGGGTTTGTATGCGAGTGTCAGAACCAATACTAATGCAAATAATGACCACACCAGCCACTTTGAGTGGCAACCATGCTACAACGCACCTCAACGCATCATTCAATGTATGGACAACAATGCCTGCTCGCTGCTGCTCATTTAATTTTGTTGCCACATTCAAGCTCTGGTGGTTACGTATACGCCCCGTACCAACTACGAATGTCAGACAGGCGCTCACCACTCTCATGCATTTAATGAAAATTATTTGCATTTCTGTCAGTTTATGTGGCATTTACACTGTTGTACTGCTGCTATACATATATGGATTGGATTGAGTGGAGCATTGTTGTTGCACATTTAATGCCATTACTGCATGCAACGGTATTTTTAAGTGCATTTAGGCACATGTGAGTATTATTGAAAGCACATATGTACACTCGAGTGCATTGCAGTTTATTTATTTTAAAATCCTTAGTTTATACAGGCAACTCAGGCATGCACAACTGCCTATGTACACTAAATGCATGTAAATTGAAAATCGTGCGTGCATGTAAATAAATAGTGTCAACGGTGTTTGTGCATGCGTGCGTGAGTGATAGTAATGTTGAGTGCAAAGTAAATACAATTACTTGTGTTGAAGATATCTAACAGATACGAAATGTAAATACTCGATGAAGAAAATAAAGTGCTTAGCAAGAAAACGGAATGCGGTATGGTGAAGAGAAAATTTATATAAGGAATTTAAAGGAAAAAAGGTTTAATGTTGTGATGTATTGTGGAACGATTTTCCGTCATCCCTTGTCAAATTTGGTTTGGAGACAAACCGGTTTCGGCGTTGTGCCATCTTCAGTGTCATTTTTCGTTCTGAATAGTTCGTATTTCCTTCCGCTTTTTATGTATTCGTGTTACTATCTGTTTTAACTGTCATTAGGTTATGCATACCCATCTAAGTGCGACCGCTGTTGTTTCATTATCTCACAGGTAGGTGCTTTTTGGTTGCTTGTATTCGCCGGCGGGTGGAAATCCGTTATATTTATTTTTTTTTGGTTTTCGTGATTGCGTCGGTTTATGTTCCGTTATTTAGCAGGTATTAGGTTGCTTGCTTATGCCGGCAGATAGAAATCCGGTATTTTCATTTTTTTGGTCTCTGCGGCGTTGGCGTTTTTTTCCGGGGTTTTCTCATATTTTTCGTATAACATCTTGAGTGGTTCGAATATTACATCGGATACGGTGTTTGTTTGTTCGTTTATAATTCTCCCTTGAAATGTTTTCTGCTTGTATATCTCCACAAATTAACGTGTGAATGCAAGTGTAGCTACATAGGGCAAACTGGCCGTAAGATTAAAACAAGATTCCGAGAACATATAGGAGACTACAATAAGAGGACACAAAAACCAAGCGTCACACCAGAATTAATAAGGCAGCCAAACTCCTTCATGTACAGCATAAAGGACGGCGTTTGAACATATTGGAAAACATGGAGATATACAAGCAGAAAACATTTCGAGGGAGAATTATAAACGAACAAACAAACACCGTATCCGATGTAATATTCGAACCACTCAAGATGTTGTACGAAAAATATGAGAAGACCCCGGAAAAAACGCCAACGCGAAGATACATACCTACGCCGCAGAGACCAAGAAAATGAAAATAACGGAATTCTATCTGCCGGCACAAGCAAGCAACCTAATACCTGCTAAATAACGGAACATAAACCGACGCAATCACGAAAACAAAAAAAAAATATAACGGATTTCTACCCGCCGGCGAATACAAGCAATCAAAAAGCACCTACCTGTGAGATAATGAAACAAAAGCGGTCGCACTTAGATGGGTATGCATGACCTAATGACAGTTAAAACAGATAGTAACACGAATACATAAAAAGCGGAAGGAAACACGAACTATTCAGAACGAAAAATGACACTGAAGATGGCACAATGCCGAAACCGGTTTGTCTCCAAACCAAATTTGACAAGGGATGACGGAAAATCGTTCCACAATACATCATACTCCTACCCTGTCGGAAACACAAACAACCAAAAACAAGATTAATGTTGTCTTATATGTGGGTCGCATGTACAGTAAACAGTTTAAGTTTACCGACACGCCTTGAATGGTTTAAAAACAGAAGAGTGTGGTTGGAAGACATGGCAACTATTTTTGCGGATTCGATTTGTAGGTAAAGTAGGAAGGATTTTTATTTTTTTATTTAGTGGAGAATTATATTGAGCACGATGAGTTGGGCAGCATGTAATGTAGGGGGTAACTTGACAAAGCGTATTAAGTGGATTGGAATACTGAAACACTTTGGTATTGTAATATCGTTACTTCATGATACTGTTATACACTGTTGCATTATTATTCTGTTCTCGAGTAATACTGCTATATAGTTATAGCCATATACTGTTATACTCACATACTCGTATACTGTTATAGCCTTATACTGTTATACTCATATACTCTAATACTCTTATACTATTGTAATATTATATTGTTGTAATAACACTGTTATAACTGTAAGCGGCAAAGCCGCCATACTTCATACTGTTGCGATATTATCCTAGTACTATTTTATACTCTAAGACTGTTTTACGGCTGAATTTTTTCACAGCGGTTGTTATACTGTTATACTCTTATAGTGTTATACTGTCATACTGTTATACTCTTATAGTGTTATACTCTAATACTATTATGATGTTACACTGTTACAATCTGATACTGTTATATTTTTGTACTGTTAAACTCGTTTATTGTTTTACTGCTTCAATGTTATACTATGATACTGTAGTACTCATATACCATCACACCATTATTTCGCAGTGTTATATTGTTTTATTATCATATCACAATATTGTTATACTTTTTTAGAGTTTACTTTCTATCTTTTATGATGTTATACACTTACTTACTTACACTTTAGTGTTATACTGTAATACTGGCATACTTTGATATTTTTATACTGTAATGTTGTAATACTCTTTTACTGATAAACTAGTATACTGTTCTCTGTTAAGTTTTATGTGGATAAATTGGGAATTTTTCCTCGGAAATCGGTCACAGCAATATTATGAAAGTTTTATTATTATATCATATAATTTGCTACAACCATCAAACTCTTGAACTTGTTTCCTCGATAGAAGAATGGCGGTCCGGAAAAGAGCATCAATGTATCCAAAGACAGTTGAAGATGATTTAAGGCATTTTTTTTCATTGCCTTATTTCTGGGCGGAACTCTGATGTCTAACCCAAAGCCTAAATCATCGTTATAGTCTAACACAAAGCGCAATAATGATATCTACATATACCATCACTTACAGCTAGGCATCTAAATAGTTTCTTGTATCGATGAATTAAAATGTGGTCAGAGTTCCATAATATTGCAGCATCGCTGAAAACTGTGCAGCCAATACACTGTCTTTTCATGGCACTCCATTGTGTGATACATGAATCTATATGTAAGTGATACCATTTGCAAAGCTCTTATGTGAAAAATGACAATGATCTTCTTGTGTTTCTTATTTCCAGCATTTTTCGCGACAGAGCTGTCGGTTTGGAGTGCGACAAGGCCTCTGCCCAGGGCTACGCTGACAAGAGGTACTCAGTAAGGAAAGATGTTTGATATTTTCTCTGGTTCGTCGTTATCGACGTTGTCCGGAAAAATCTGTAAAAAAGAGGATATCGAGTTATCGCCTACGCTAACGTCGTGGCAACTCATTTTTACCGGAAAAGTTTAGACATTTTTTGTTATCATTTGCAGGGGTACATAATCTTAGTCACAGATAGCTGCGAATTTGCTACTAATCCTGGAAAGACGGAGGTGAGGACCACTCCTACTCTAGCGCTCAACGCTTTGATTGGCGACATATCTGTAGACATTAAACATTGCATGTACGGCTGTCGTATTCCACTCTACCACCCGGTAAGAAAACGCTTGTTTCTCTTTCAGTCCGGCATGTGGGCACTGGGCATACTTTGGAAACTTCCATACCTGAAGAAAAGGATCAGAAGCTCGCTGGAAACCTAACGATTGGGCTTCCTGATTTTTGTAGCGTATTTCATGCCGAAGTGGTGGCTGTAAAAGGGGCAGTCAACTGGCTGAGCCACAGCGTAATAGGCGGCATTCTGGCAGCCAAGCATAAAAAGCTTGACTCCTTGCTCGATAACATGGGATTGGTCATGGGAGGTCACAGGTCACCGTGATATTTTACAAAACTGGATGGCTGTTTAACTGACTAGGCAAGGCACCCTTGAGATTATCTCTCAAGCGAGTGTGAGCTGAAAAAAAATTCTATATGCAAAGTTATAAAACCTTTCTGCCCAGTAGTTGATTGAGGATGGTCAAAAGAGCTTCTGCAGCAGTTCCGATCAACATACATATGTATGTGTGTAAGTAATTTAGTTCTTTTTTTATTTTTACTCTAACCGACCACTTCTAAGCGTACTCATGTATTTTAGTGCCAAAAATAATACTTGCAACAGCAAGTAGTAGCCTTCCTGTACAAACTATCAAAAGGAACCAAAAATATATGACTAACGTAATTATCAAAGCACTTAGAGCTCGCAGTAAATTGTACAAATATTTTCAGAAAATGGTTTGTTTTTACTGATTATGTAGTCATAAACCAGCGATTTTAAGTCCTTTAACGATATTAAAATGTGTCGAAATAAGCTTTCCACATGCCACTTCCTGCACACATTAACCTTTTACTTGGCCTATTCCCCTACTACTTCGCGTGTGAGTACCCCCTAGACGTAGCTATGCAAATTTACTTATGCAGCTTAGGTGGATTACCTTGCAGCACAACTCGGGCATAGCATAAATTGTGAATACATACTTACATACGAGCCAAACATGCCACAATGCGCGCCATCGTTACACACATTCGCACACTAAATTTTACGCTAAGTAAATTTGCCTAAAGCTTAAAGCGACGTTGCAAGCATTTACAAATGCCACATACATGCACACGCTGCATGGCACTAAGGTGTTGCAACAACTTTGCTAATGCCCCCGCAATTGCCATTACTATTACTATTAAAGTTTTGTTATTGTTGCCACGTTAGGCTGTGTTGTTGTTTATTTGCGCGGGCTTATGCAAATGTCACATACGCATACATACATATGTATATACAGGCGCTCAGCGTCTATTTGTAATTGGTACTCGACATTGGCATTTCGAACGACAACACAAAAAAAAATTGACCAACTGCGGTGGCATTACACATTACTGAGGTGTGCAACATTACAGCTAATACTTATTTGTTGCACGTAAATGTTAGCGACAATGGCGACATCAAATGCCAGTGCGTCAACTAACACAGCCCATTCAGGTGTGAAATGTCAATAGTAACTAGCGCGACGGCAAAATTTGCATGTGGCACGTATGTACTAAGTGCGAGTGTGTGCTTGCTTATGTATAAATAAGTAACGATTAAGGTGGCAAAGTAGCTAATACAGGCCAGCAGCAGGTGTGATAAGTAGCATGGTAATGATTTGTGCGCCGAATAATGTTTGCTGTTATAAATCTCGGGCGCAATTTGCTTGGTGCATGCTTGAAAATTTACACATAAGTAGTTGAGGCATGTAACTTGAAAGAAGTGGAGAAAGCAAGGGGATGCTGCAATCGCGTTCTTATGTTTGCAGCTTTCTTTAAGCTAAAACATCACTTCAACATCAAATCTAAGTGCCACGACACTTGCAACACTTAAAAATAAACTACGTTATCTCATTTGCTGATGAAGCTTGAAATCGTAATAGAGAGTTCTCTTGAAAAGACCATCGACCTTGCCGTCAAGCTTCGCCAAGTTCGTACAAATTTTCACCTGTGCCTCCTTTCAAGCGCTTCCTTCTGGTCACTCATCCTTAGACGATAGTACAGAAGTATCTCATTTCAGTCCAACCACGCAGTAATTCCTGTTTCAGAATTAAGAGCCCAGTTCTGTATCGGTGACAAACAGTTTTTTACTTAAAAAGTTAAACTTTTTCGTAAAAAAAAAATGTGGCAAAAATGTGTCACTAATACGGAATAGAGCCGTAAGTCGAAGCCTAAAATAATACTACATACCCAAATTCTGACTCAGTTTCACATTCATCTAAGCATACAGTAGCACAGCTAACAAAGTCCTGCCTACGATGTCGACAGACGCTTTATCAAGTATTACGTTTAGTGGTAGAGTGGAAGTTCTAAGGGCCACACAAATTTCTCGTTCTACATATTTGCTCCAGTCTTATGACTAGCGTAGTCTTCTCTTATATATGCCACCAGCACTATGGGCCTTAATAAAGTTTCATAGAGGCACGAAATTATTTTGGGCAGGGTCCTCATCTCTTACCAATATCCTTACTGCAGCGGCCACTCATGCTTTCTTCGGTCTCCATGAACGTTCTCTATCTAGACTAACCCCTAAGCTCTTACTTACTAGTCACTGTCTTACTTTGCTGTGTATAGATTACTAGTCGGGCTTTGTAAATCTCTGAATCCAAGGCTAGCCTAGCGTTGCGGGCTCTAGTAAAACATCCTGTATTGACTGCCTCACATCAGAGAGATGCGTTATTGGTACTATAATACTGTAAGGGATTTCAACACCAAGGTCCCATGAGCTTGCTTGTTCTCTGCGAAAATTTTTTTTGAGAATATTGGCGAATGCATGCTTTAAAAGCTTGGCAAATAAGTTTTTTTATGAATAAATTTGTTTAACTTCTTAAAATAAAAAAATTTGTTCGACTAAAAATTTTTAGAATTTAAATTCCTCATGTTGCAAGCCATATTAAGAAATATTTCGACACACGCTCACTTGTATGCTTCTTCATTTAGATAAATATTCGCTGCGTAGAAGGTTTGGGGACCGCAACATATTTTAATCAGCGTAACAAATCTAAACTGTCCACGCCAGTCATTTTATTGACCTGCCCGTCACTGCTTGGTCAACATGAAATCACGTCACTCAGCGTTTTTATCGACCAGGATACAGACCAATGCACCAATACGTGTTAGCGAGAATTGCGCAGACAGAATCCTCATACCAAGCCACAACAACGATTGCATTGGCACAACAGGGCGTAGTATGGCAGCTTAACGAGTAGTAATTTTATTTTACTGTTATTTCCGCGCCCAATTGTTGTCACTTCCGTTGCATAACGGTACATTGGCTGAAAATTACAAACGGCGGATGTGTATTTATTTTTATTGACCAGTGGCAGCAGCAGTAGCAACAAACAAGAAAAGCGCTGTGATCAGCGTTGAGTGAAAGAAAATCGAAAAGGTGTGGCTGCGTAGTTGTAGTTAAGACACACAAAAACAAGCGAAGGGTATGAGCGCTTAAGTACACAAGACAAGAAAATTGAAATTGAAATCGAAATTAATTTCGCATGCGAAATGAAACGGAAACGGAAGCAGCCAAAAGGCAACAAATGAAGTTATGACCAAGGCGGAGCGTCGGCTACAAAGTGCTCGTGGTGTGCGTTAGGCTGCGCGGTAGTCAAAGCAGAAGCAGAAGGTGCAGGAACATCAACTAGGTTTGTGTTGGTTGTGGCAGGCAAAGCAAATAACGCAGCGTGCTGGTACTTACGTAAGTATTTAGGTAACGGACAGCGTCAATGGAGCGACAGTAATTGCTGTTGCTGTATAGCTGTTGAGTAGTATTGCTTGTGGCACTCCAATAACTTAAAATATGTTAAGCTGCTGCTTTGCCAATTGCCTTATTTTTTGCCCTGCTTTCGAATGTCGTCGTCATTGGCGCATCACTCTTTTGCTGCTACAATCGCAATTGATACATGCTGTTGATTGTTTTTGTTACTACATAAATTCTACGTTTACAAACCAGGAAAATCGTAAAATTTTATTTTTATTTCTTGCAACCCAGACGCTTTTGTTAGGCCTTTTGCATACTTCAAGGCGTATTTGCTTGCCAAATCAATTCGGTTTGCGCACTTAATATATGCTGGTTGCTGTATGCAACATTAATTTTTATCACCTACGGAAAAGCTATAAGAAATGCTGCTTACAAGATTCTGAATTAAAAGAAAGGACATTTAAAAGAAATTTATGCTTGATTTAGACTCTTTTTGAAGTAGTCAGCAAGCTTTGCTTATTCTTAGTTCTGCTTGTGGGTGTTGAAATTGTAAGACGTAGTTGCTGAAAGTGAAAGTTATTTTTAAAGTGCAGGAAAAACATCAAAATCAAAGATTTTTTTCGATATAAATGACGTTATACTTGGTTTTTTTTAAGCCGATTATTGTTTTGCAAACTTAAAAAAAGCAAGATAACTCGCATAACGGTAATCAACTCACTTGCTCTGTACAGCGAGTGATGTAACTTTCGACTTCGACTTAAGATTAGTAAAACCAAGCGACTCTCGGCCGATAAGCCTTCCTTCTTTAGTTTTCAAGGTTCTGCAAAGACTACTGGGCTTTCAGCACTGACCGGAAATTGTTATGAATGAGAAATTCGAAAGACAAGTCTGTAGTCAGAGCTTTGCAAAGTGTGGTTAGCACCTTTGAAAACGCCTGCTCTTCAAGGAATACGCAGTAGGCATATGTCGAGGGTGTCATTACTAATTTTCTTCCAGAGGCGGTTTTTAGCAGCCTAACCTCCAGGGGTGGATCACCTTCAGGTACAATTCGTTCGTCACTTTTCAGGCAACAGAACTATATATTCAGGGATAAGGAAGGTATCTACATTCAGATATTTGAAACGCGGCAATCCTGCAAAGCGGTGTCTATTTTCTGCAATATTGAAATCTAACAGTACATACAGTTACGGTTGCAGGATACAGGTTATCAAGTTGTATACGACCTGGTTCAAGGCTCCTTACGTATCGTGAAAACCCGGTCGAAGGGAGCAGGCCTTAATTATCAAAGTTTGGTGGCCGGTCGTAAACAAATGTGATGATGACAGCGTTTTACCCTCATCGTCGATAAAATCCCTAGAGACCTCACTTTCTACCAGTGATTTTAAAACACAGGCAAGCTGTAATGCAGTTAACTCAAATCAAATGATGTTATTCGAGGTCTAGTCGCTCTAAAATTCCGGAATGTGTTCCTGCAAAATTAAACGCCTAGACTGCACAAATTCCACCCTCTGGAATAAGGAATTGTTCCCAAATAAAGATCCCATCAAGAGGCCAACGGGAAGAGGAGCTAGTCCTAATCTCGTATCCTATTCTATAGCAATCGACGCTGATGGCTCAAGTTAGACCAAAAGATAGGAAGTGGGTATTGCTCGCAGCAACTCTTAATTGACTACCGGATCTTTGCGTCTGATATTACAGTGCATTCAGTAGCTATCTTTTGTGATAATAAAATCTATTTCAAAGACAATTATAGTACTCTAAATGAGCTGGAAAGGAGAAACATACTTCACACATGTTGTTTGAGTGTCAGGCAATAAATACATATCAGGGAACTACATTTCAGATGACTTGGCGAGGAAAGGAACCTCATTGTCTGCGATCATTTCCGTTCAGTTGGGTTGGCAGTCAAATGATTACTGTCATAGCTGCCGAGATGTGGAGGAAACCAAGCACTTCAATCGGGTTTTTGTTCCAAATTTCAAACGGATTAAAAGGTCAAATTTTTTTTTACTCTAAAAAACAATAGCATCAATCAGTTCGTTGATTACGCCTGGCACTCGACTTTTTTCGTGTTGCTTTATCTCTTTCGGCAGCACTGATTTAGAATTTGAACCACATATTTTAGAGATATTGCGCGTAGGTGGTACATTTTTTAAACCGAAAATATTTTCCTGTCTTCCATGCGTAGCAATGATTTAAAAAATATATAAAATTTGTACCACCTGAATTTATTTAGTTTATTTTATTTTATTTTTTTCTTATTTTTATTTATTTTAAATTTAATTTATTTTAACTTTTAATAAAAGTTTTGATTCATCTACACATAGTATAAAGGAAAGTCGAGATTCTTTGTGCGCGGTAATCTCGAAATCTACTGACCGGATTTTGACGAGATTGTCTCTAATATATTCTGTATAGATAGGAGAGTGACCTTTTTTATTTAGAATTTTAATAGGGTTGCCATCTGTATAAAAAACTATCCGTTGGGTTACAAAAAGAGAGGTGTCAAATGAAAGCGATTGGTGTCTAAAAAATCACTAATATCTTATTTTTTGAATAGAGTTGCCATCTGCTAAGCAAATTACTATATTCAATCCTAATAAGCGTAGGCGTCAGTTCTGCACCATCACTGTCTCACCTCTAGAAGTGTAATAAAGTATTATTTTTCTGAGTAGGGTTGCCAACTGTTTACAAACTATAAGATCTTCACCGTTCGTTGGATATAAAAATGAGATACCAAATGAAAGTGCATGGCCTTCGCATATACAAAAACTTTAAATTTTTTAGTAGTTGCCACCTATTTAAAATTACTATCTTCTATACATAGTATAGAGGAAAGGTGAGATATTTTGACCACGCTACTGAATTGATTTAGACAAGAAATTTTTTAAGGATAAAATAAACGAAGTACATGATGACATATGATTTCTTTCTCCAAATACATAAATGTACATATGTACATATGCATACATTCAGCGCGTGGCGAAGCTTCGCGCATCCGTGGCCGGCTAGTATTCAATAAATTTTTGTTGTTAAAAACAAAAACCAAAAACTAAATTTGTTGGGCACTTAAGGGGCATAAAAACTCTTGACTGCAGGGATCCGGGTTGATTTTGAGTCCTCGAATTGTGCGTACGTCCATAACCTCGATCCTCTTCGATCGGAACAACCATTATTTTCATATCCTTAAGCAAAGTTTTGTCGTGTAGGTAAATTTTACGAATTTGCGACCGAAGAGCATGACTTATCCTGGCATTGAAATCGCCTAGCATGCTGATAAATTACGGTGATTAGTTTTCCTGGGTTTCCCTGAGTTTTTCTGAGTATTAAACTAGCCCTTCCAAGTGCATGCCTATAAATCGTATCTAGTCTAGGAGGTCTTATATGATGCTTTCAATGAACCACAATTTTCTTAGCAAAAGCATCCTCATACTAATGTACATGAAACGCTGATATTTGATGATTCTTCCCCCAGTCAATCTTATTTGCATAACAAATTAAACTATTAAAATGTTCGTTGCAACAAAACGATGCAAGCTCAATGCAATATAACATTCATGCTGCGCTATTAGACGATGTTGTTGTCAAGTGGCGGCCACAAAATACAACATCTTTGTATAATTTACAACCAACTACACTTAAAGCACATATAAACCCAACAACAAAAAGCAATACGTATTAAGATAAGAGTAGAAGCAGCAGACAACAACATCACATACCGAAAGGCAAAAAAGCAACTAAAATGTATGTAATTGCCAAAAAGTTGGCACTCGGGACACTAAATAGTTCACTAACTCATTTGGTGAAACATGACATTTGGCTCGTGTGAAAGACAATTTACTCATGCCACCACCACAGCAATTACTCTAGACTTAGTTACTTACTTAATACATATACCTATAGATATGTAAGTACTATTTTGAAAGGAGCCACTTCGGACCCAACAAAGGTTAGTTTTGCTTATTTAATCAAGGCTTGTTGCAACCAACACTCAAAGCTTCGTGAGACCAGAATTGTCCTTTCGTCTTCCCATGCACTTAGTTTACTTATAAATACTAATCTTTCCCTCTGACTCTTTATACCAGCCCTTAATTTGCCCTCCACTTACAAGCTTTGACTTATTCGCCTAACTAATTCCTCCTAGTTACTCCCACCTCTGTTGATTCACTCAGTTATTTCCTCAATTGGCGTTACAATATTAAGTACAACCCGAAAACTTTACTAATTTAATTTACGACATAAGCCCGGCAGCTAAAATGACTACACGTCTCTGCCAAAAATGAGAGGAAATGTAG
>NW_023458559.1:33960722-33995720 GCF_013731165.1 Rhagoletis pomonella
AAAAATGAGAGGAAATGTAGCGTCTGGTAACCAGCTCGTAAAATATGTTGCTGCAACATCGCCGATCATAAATTAATGTTGGTTAGTTAGTAAAAGTCAAACATTTGGCATTTAATTATGCAAAAACGTGCAACGAACAGCGTCGAAAGTGCACTAAATTTGAGTGTTGCCACATGTAGAGAAATTAGGTACTTTGAAGAAAATAAAATAAAATAAATTTGACTAAAATCGTTAATAGCATTACTGCGGTAAATTCGAGTGTGTGTGTGTGTGTGTGTGTGCAAATGCAATATTTGTTGCATGCAGTGTTGATTATGAATATGTGAAAATATCTATGTACCCGTAGTTGTTTGCTTATTAAAGTTGTCGCATTCAGCAGTCAAGTCAACACAATTTGATATTTGCAGACATAACACTAAATAAATACCTATATTTCCGCATACGACACACCTTTCCATCCACGGTCGCCGTCTTCTACATCCTACCAACTTTGCTGCACAAAATTTTTGGCAGTCGTTGCCAAATTTTCTGCTCCTCTCATTCGTTATTCGTGCTTGTCTTCATTAATGTTACCGCAAATCATAAAATTTGCAAAACTTTTCCCACACACATACAGGAAAATGCATTTCCATCAACATTGCACCGTCATGTAATCTTGTTTAGTTTTCATTTAAGTCAGCTATGCTTTGTGATATGTACCCGTACGTAACACGTCAAACAACCGTCAACGCTGGCAGCACAGCTCGCTAGGAAGCTACATATAATCAGCTTCCGCAAAGGTTGAACCGAAATAATGGAGGTTGTGTATGCACATAATAATAAGGAGGACAACCCATTCCGTGGCATTGCCAAATTTCATTCCTTTCTGGATATATAAATTTAAGACTTAACTGATGACATCATTGGCTCTGTTGAAAGTGTTGGCGAAATTTCAGTCGTCAACGGTACCCTCGGTTGTGGCTAGCTTCTTACGTTGTTTCAAATCAAGTTTACTTTGATGTTAATGACCAGGGAACAGATTTTAAGGACCTAAAACCTATAAAAAGGCAAAATAAAATAACGAAATAGGCAGCAAAAGGCCTAAAGTAGAAATAGCAAAAATGGCAAAAGAAGGCACTAAAAAAAGACAAAAAATTAAAAATTACACTGGTTTACAGAAAAAATATTAAACAGACGCCACTATCCAATTTCTATATAGTATTTCTCGCTGATTCCGAAAATCGAGTTGATTTTTTATTCTAAGGATAAGTTTCCGAGATATTTTCAGGTGTACATGGCGTATGAGTAACATTCTTTCCTGCTCACTTTTCAAATAAAAAATCTTTGCGCATTTTCATATGACCACTTATTACTTCTTTATTGGAGCTTGTTCGTTCAGACCCTAATTTATTTCGAAAGGCTTATAAGCACATGTATGTATGTATATGAGTATGTTGTGGAGTTCCCCATAATTTAATCAAGTTCTCTAATGGTAAACAATTTTATGTAATCGCAAGCACGCTCGATATTTCTTATGAAACCTTTTTAACTCTTTTTGGTTTTGAGTTAAGAAGAACATTTTTAAAAATCTCTTTCCCAGTGAACGTCATAAGATGGCGTTGCACTTTAGCTTTTCGCCTCAAATAGTAGAAAATGTTTTCACATCTTTAGCAAGCAGAGTAAATTATGCTACAACCATTTATGCGTGCGTAGGTACTCCAGTATACACATGCGTGTTTTTTCGATAGATGCATATCAGGTTTTCTGTCTTTCTTAATTCCATTTGCCATTTACTGACATTTAGTATGCAAAGTTTTGCTATTTTCAGCAATTTCGCAACACATTTCCGCTGCCAAGTTACCAGCCAACGCCAAAAAGCTCCAAACCACAATATCAAATAGCGTTTTCTCCTACACTCGGTATATGCATAAGTAAGTAAGTACGTGCACACATATGTACTCGTATATTGGTGGCTTCGTCTTCATTTTCGCTTGTACAAGATTACATAACTACATCACCTTTCTTCCACCCTTCTATTTCATTCGCAAACTCCTCTAACTCCTTTTCACTTATTAGTCTTCTTTCCTTGTTAGCTGCTGATGTGTACTTTGATGACTTTTGTTGATTTTACACTTCACATGCCACATTCAACATGCCACCTTTGTGCATGTTGATGTTTCTATGGAAATTTGACACTGAAAATGTATCTTGTTCGGCTGCTTCATATTTCTTAAGACGCTTTCTTTATTACACTCACATTTCTTACTGGTGAGCATTCATTGCTAAATTTATGCTGTGTGTTGCATTTTCGTAAGCTTCGTCTGCATGTTCTTGTTAAGCTTTTATTTTTATTTATTTTTTTGGTAAAATGCTGTCGAAAATTTGACAAAATCTTATGTGCAAACATGCCAAAACATTCTTGTGCTTTCGTAGCGACTACAATTTAATGTACCAAGGGACTTTTGTCCAAGGAATTATGTGAAATATTTCTTATTGGACAGTGGAACAAATTGAGAAATATTCGCTACTTTCTGCATTTACTTCATTTATACTTACATAACTAAATTCAAACACTAAAAAAAAAAATTTTAAATCGCGTTTCGATGGCAACATGAAAAAATTCTTGCACTTACTTCATTCCATCTTTGATCAATATTTATAGATATATATGCCCTCAAATCACTGGCTGCCTTCCGCATTCCAAACATGAAAGATTGACAATTTTGTCCAGGACTTGTTGTTGTTTCAAGCCCTTGTTATACCATAGTCGACAGGCAGCTCTCTATTATCGATAAGGAAGAGTTTACTTAGATGTCACCTTTCCTTTAAATCCAATGCCGCGATGCCTTAAATCTAAAAATGCTGGTAATAGCTATCAAATCGATCAAATCGATCACAACGTTTACAGCCTCCATTGAAATGGCATTCTGTCCCGGATTTTAGAACTATGTCCCGGTCCAGGAACAACACATGCCGGGACGCAAAATGTCCCGGCTTTTGGCAAGAAATAATTTTAGATATCTCGCTGTAAAAAAAAATAAAACTTTTAAAGTGGTCAAATTGTTCAATATTTGTGCAATATTTAAAAAAATAGCAAACATTTGTAAAAATTTAAACCTTAGATGGATTTCTTAGAAAGATTTTGAGTATACAGTTTCGTAGCACATTCAATTTTATTAAAATAGAGTACAATTAGCTAAGATTTACCGCCGATCTATATAATTTTTTGTTAAAAAAAAAATCATTTTTGTCTGCAAGAGGCAATATCAAATGTTACAAATATCCGTTATGCGAACAAACTTAATATACCCTTGTGCACAAGTGTGCTCGGGTATAAAAATTGTATTTTACAATTTCTTTTAAAAACTTGCATTTTACCTGTATCATTTTCTCTGTGTACCACCCCTGAGAATCAAGCTTCGATCCCTGGTAAGAGCAACATCTAAGAAAGCTTTCGCCCCTCGGCAGACGATTATAAACCTCCGGGTGTATTTTTGCCATGAAAAATTTTGACATAAAGACCACCTGATGTTCGGAGGCGGAGTAAAATATTAAGTCCCTCCATTTACGTGACAACATCAAAGCGCTCACCACAAATGAGACCGAAAGCTCGCAAAGCACTTGGCTAATATGTGAAGCACAAGTTTCTGTTTAATAGATTCAGTTCTGTATCCTGCAATTTAAGTGAGTTTCCTCCGGATTCTATATCCCTAGACTTTGGAGTCCTTCTCCTCCAATTTGTGGTCAGCGCCTGTTGCTCTAGTCATCATGTGTCAGGCCAAAGGATGAAAAAAACAGATAAGCCTTAATAAATTTCTCCATTTTTATGAACAACTTGATAATAAGTGAGTTTGGCGTTAAATGAGTATGAAAAATACTGGCCCTACACACTGTAAAAGGAACTGTCCACAAAATGTATTATTTAATTCAGGAAATTGTTAACATGTCTGCGTTGTTTACTTAAGACTTGATGAGTGTGACCTAAAGTAACAAAGCAAGCAAAAGTGCTGATACTTCAAAAACATATCGTCTGCAGCAGGTGCTTAATACGGTATGCAAGCTCAAGAAGTTTTGAGCAGTACAACGATGAAGATGACAAAACGAAAAAATCTGAATTAAGAAAATAATAGCACCTATAAAGTGTTAAGCGCCTAAAAATATGCAATAGTTACACCGATGGCAAGCTGGCTATGATACTAGGGTGCTAGAAAACATGTGAAAAAAGTGAAAATTATTTAGAAAATAGGAAAACTCTATGTTGCGTAACAAGTGCTAATATTCGCTGTTTTATAATGGATACAACAGTGATATGACAATTCTGATAGTACGAAATATAGTCAAACCTAACATTGTGTGCCTATTGCCTTCTCGGTAAAGTTGCATGTATTTCTGTAGGTTTTTCGTGCGTTGAATATTGCCATACAGTTTGAAACACCTTTTTCAACTTTCTGCTTTTGACAGTTCAAAAGGTCTATGCCATTGTTAACACTTCTTTCCTACTCCAACTGCCCTAAAATTTGTTTCTAGCGCAGGATTTAATATGACAAACAACTTAAAAGTCTGCCTGACTTAGTAGCGCATAAAAGTTTCCAAAATTTTGTATCGTAAACATTTATGACTAAACAGCGAACTCCATAGCGCCGAGCTCTTATGCTGTTTACCGCGAAAAGGACATAACAGTATGCTCACCGTATATTGGCCTGTGCGCTGCTCTTAAGCCCTTTATTGTGACACAGCGTCCTGTTGCCCGCCTTTTGAAATATTGATATGCCACTTGAAAATTTTCCTATTGTCGCCACCTTTTACCTTGTTGCTTTTGTTGTAGGTACTTGAGCTGTGCACGAGATTAGTGGCGCTTTGTTTAGTTTGTATGTATTTATGTACGGGCCCCCAAACCCATCGCCAACGGAATTGGTCACACAACCATCCATTGAAGCGCTAGTCAAGCGGCATTCAATACCATTTCGCGTTTGCCTTCTCTTCTCTAGTTATACTCCTTCCACCTGCGCACTCAAATTTTGTTGTAAAGTGTTGCATGTTGTACTTTGTGCTCATAAAATTGGTTTATGCGATAACCGCCAAAGTGTCGCTGCGAATGATTAAAATTACATTCCCCTCCTAACAAAATACGCTACGCGAAAACTCACCTCCTCCATTATCACTTATTGTCCTGACTCTGCTTTGCTTGCCTTTGCTGTTATAGTGGAAGCTTTTGCCTACACCCACTCACGTGCGCTCATCAACTTATTGTCCATCAAAGCTTTCTTGCGCTCTACCGCGCGCTCCCTTTCACCGCTCTATAACCTACCCAACAACTCTCTACTCCGCTAGTTAAACTCCCAAAATGTCTTAACAACGCTATTGAATCGTTGTAATTGCCGATTGTTGAGGGTAGTTTGTGCCACGTTTTGTGGTATGCTAGGCGATTTTGCTCAACTGTACCACCGCGCACTCATTGCTTATTGAGTTTGTATGCCAGTTAAGCTAAGCACGCGCACAATTAAGCTCGTAAAATTTAATATTTCCACTTTAGAATTTTGCGTTTTTTTTCTGCTCTCGTTGCTTTCCAAATCCCACTTTATGTACCCAACTTTCATTTCGGTTCCAATTTATTAGCGGTATTTATGGTTATAGCTTGTCTTATGTACTTAGTGATTTGCGTGGCGAAATGCCAATGACGGGCTCTAAGTTTCATCCACTGATTGAATGACGCTAATATTTCTGGTTTTAAAGTTGTTTACAACAAATTATTGCTGCGCTTTCGTGACAGCATTCAACGGTATTATTGGTTCAATTAGATTTTATGTTACTACCAATAATTTTTATTAAAAAGTAACCCTCGCAAATATGGACTTGGAGAAATTGTAGCTCAAAAATGAAGAAGTGCTCGTAAAATTTTATAACTATTTTTACAAGTTGTCTGATGGAATGGAAAGTAGTACTTTGAAAAAAAATGTGCTATTTTTTGGACGTGCTCAATATAGTCACTGACATTATCATTGTTGCCAATGTAAAAGATTCTATATATGTAAATAGTCGACAAAATCCACGAAACCATAGCAAACGATCGGAAAGCTCAAGTTGGGCTTGTCGCCGCCATGGTCATCGCGACAGTTTCTTGGGATTCACACCACATTGATTTTATTGGAAAGGGAACAGAATTACCGGCATGTATAATCCGGATTTTTTGGGTCGGTCAAGGCAGAACTGCCCTTGCTATGCCCTCGAAGCATCAAAACCTTCTAACTGCGTCAGGAAGTCTGGGGGCCCGGCCAACTTATTGTGAGGCCGTAAATGACCCTGCGCTCATTGCCATAATTGGGAAGTCGGGCTCGACCCAGCAGATGACTACTACAGACAGCAAGAGCCATCTGATGCTGTCATTGCCTCCATTGGCTTTACTGTTTACAGTGAGAGTATTCCCTTCTTAGGAAAGCGCTCTTCTGAATCCCAGTTCCCGGTCTGAAAAGGGCAGACGTGCTTTTGTGCCTTCGTGCTGTAAATCCGGCAACCGGGAACGGAGAGAAGGTGCTACCCTGGTTCTGAATTCATAATTCATAATTGATCCTAAATGAGTAACCAAAGTGATTCGTGCTACCGTCCAGTGACGGTTACGCAAACAAATTTGCATCGGTCTAAAGCCCCCACTTATTTTTTAAGTGGAAGGCTCATCCTTCTGCATACAAAACCCAACATAACGGAAAGTCGGATCTGAAAATAAAAAATATGATTTTTACTTTAATTCAAGGGTGTTGCAGCAGGACAGTTCAAAAACTTGAATACAGAGTATTTTTTTTTAGCACTCTAATGTATAAACGTACTATTTATACGAAATAAACACTTCATTAATTTCATAGTGGGCAAATAGTTTCCTTTTGTTGTGCTCTGTTTAATTTAAATCTATTAGCATCCATAAATTATGTAATTGAATATTCCAAAAAAATCTAAATAAACACCAGGCCAACCTTCTGCTTCGATTAATTTCAAAAGCATATTACTACCGTAACCAATTGATTGAGGCTAATGAACCTTAACAATTCCTCCAAACTCATCAGTTATGTAACAATGGTAGAATTTATTTCCCACTCTTTTGAGATGCTATACCTGAAATGCTTCAAACTAATTGACCATTGCGAATTGAAACTTTCTTAACAATGTGGAAAAATGAAAAACCACCATTGATATCAGGCGAGTATGGCAAGCAATGTTTGTACATATGTATATATACATATGTGGGGCGTTCCATACCAAAATGAACGGGGTTCACACTTCATGTGTTTGATTTGTTTAAAATTTTTAGGGTTGATGGATATACATAAATAATAAATAAATATGAAATTTGAGCTTTTAATACATTTCTAAAAACTTTATAGCACAAAAGCAAAAACAAATCGATTTAATACACGGTCAAAAATTTGGGTTTAATTTTTAAACCGCGCTGGGACTACTGCCTTTTTTAAACTTTTATAGTCTACTTTTTAAACCAGTCAATAGTTTTACGCAATTTTTAATATATTCTGGTTTAAATTTTAGCACAAAAAGTTCGTGGTTTAAAAATCAAACCAAAATGTTTTAATTCTAGTTTCTAGGTTTCAAATATAGAAACTTTGGTTTAAAATCTAAACCGAAATAGAATATGTTTGCACAGCGAATTGTGGTGTTGATTCAAACTCAACATATGAAAGCACATTTACATGCGTGGCTGTAGCTGACTGTGCAAAGATGCTTGATACAATTGGTTGCTACCAAGGCTGTCCGGGTTCAATCCCAACCAGACGGAGCATGAAATTTAAGACTGTTTTTTTTTTATTCTTAATTATGAAAATGTTTGGGTTTAACATTTAAACCGAATTCTTTAAATTCTAAACCCAACATATGTGCTCTCTTTTTTATAAACTTGGAAGGTTTGTATTTGAAACTGAATTTAGTTTGGTCATATATGTAGTCCAAAAATTTTAAAATTAAAACCGAAATTTTTAACCGTGTAGTTTTCCAAATATCTCGAAAAGGGGCGCGGAAAAAATTTGAAAAAAAAACACACATACACACATCAAAATCCTCTATGAAAATAAATATGTATTTTTTAAATTTTTTTTCTTGAAAAATTTTTGACAATCAAATTTTTTGATTAAAAAAAATAGTAAAAAAATATGCCATCTCAAAAAAAAAATGGAAAACAAAACAACAATAATTTGAGTTATGAATTTTTTTTACACCGAAGGTAAATAAAATGAGTACATTACGAATTATTTTTATTTTTTTTTGTATATTTTTTTTGAGTATGACGTTTTGAAGCCAAATAAATTGTTTAATTTTCTTTATCATAAAATTTGTATATTTGTGAATTTCTAGAAATAAAAATTTAAAAAATATTTCTTTTGATTTGTGTGTGATTCTTTTCAAATTTTTTCCTCGCCCCGTTCTCGAGATATTTGGAAAACTATTTTATCGATTTGTTTTTGTGCTGCAAAGTTGTTAAAAATATATTAATCAAGCTAAAATTTCATATTTATTTATTATTTATGTTTATCCATCAACCCTAAAAATTAAAAACAAATCAAACACATGAAGTGTGAATCCCGTCCATTTTGGTATGGAACGCCCCACATATACATATATGTAGATCACTTTTCGCCTTGCATTCCGAAACAAATCCTATAGAAATTATCACTCAACAAATCATTTCAAATTCAAATTCGAAACATTTCACGTGATACCCCGCTGTTACGCGCAAACGATCGACCGATAACCCAAGAAACTAATCAATTTGATGGATTTCATCAGCAGCATCAAAGAAGGTACACATTACAATAGAAAAACAATTAATTAACAAGCTATTGAGGAAAGCCAAAAGGAAAATGACAAAAACCAAACGCAAAAAGCATATCAAATCGTGACCAAACATATTCTTAATAAGAATTTTCATTGAAATGGAAATATGAGAAATGCGATCGTTCTGGCGGCGAGGCGGCAACGCAAAACCAAAATCAAAATGAAAGCAGTGAAATATGGAAAAACAGTGGGGAGTACACAGAGCGAGGCCATAAATATTGAGAACCAATGAATCACGAAGAACAAATAGTTATGATAAATACTTTGCGGAAAGTTGTAGGGAGTACAAGGAGAGTTTGAAGCGCGACTTGCGCAGAGCGTTTGAGGAAAATCCAGCTGATAGAAGCCTTGCGTCGATCAAAAGTGAAGCCACGCACAACTGCAGAACATTTAGTGTTGATCTTACAGTTGCAACTACCAAGGCAGCTAAATGCCATTTAGCTGATGAATATCTCAGCACGCTACGAGATTTTGTGGTGTATCGGCATGACGCGTAACCCCTGCAGGCGATCAGCACAATGACTGACGTACTGTCAAAGCGAATGTATGCGGTTACAGGCGACTATTGAGAGGCTGCCCTAAGGCGAATATAGCCGCAATAACTGTGTCACATGTCAATATGGAGCGCAGACACGTTCACAGCAAAGAACGGAGTAGAGCTCTTGAGTTGAGGGCGCGCATACTTTTCTTACCCTTTCGTGCGTTAAAAAAAAAGAAGTTACTTTGGAAGATGCCACCAAATCTGTGGCTGTCATTGCCCACGTAGGTATTTCTCCACCGTTGACTGCCTGCTCTGACAGCTCTGTTGTTAGCAACGCCCATCGTGTTAAACACAATTCATTAATATTAATGGTTGCTTTTAGTTTTTTTCTGCTTCTTTTTTTCCAGCGTGCTCACATCAAGCTAAGCGTTTTTTCTTCCATTAGTTTACACAGCGACTAAGACATCCCATTGGCGTTATTTGTTATACACAGTACGTGACTTTCACTTAACCCATTCAATCTCTAGCGTTTCACAAAGTTTTTTTTTGTTTAAGTTCTATACTCTGCGCTGCAATAGGCGACGTCAGTCAGCTAGTCACGCAGTCAACCGTTGCGTACATCCTTTCATGCGTGTCGGTTGAGCTACCGACCAAACAACCCAATCCATCCATCCATCTATTCGAAATCGTCAACTGGTGTGTTTCCCCTTTTTGTGATTTTTCTGCAGTCTTGTCACTCTTCTTGTCGTCTCCTGGGTATTTTCTTTTCGTCTTCGTCTGTCAAATTTTCGTTCAATCTTCCTAACCGAAAAACCAGCATTTTGCGGCTGCTTTGCTGTGCTATAGCCATCACATCACCACAGCTGTTGTTGTTGCTTTTTCTAAATTTTTTTTTGTTTGGTGTTTTGTCTTGTATTGTTGTGCACACTTTATTGCTTTATTGATGGGCTCTTATCGTAAATATATCTCCTTATCTCGCTTTGATATTGTTGCTGTAGTTTTGCTCTTTTTTGCTTGATACGTGTGTAATGATGGATTGCCTGTTGTCTAATCGTCATAATAATAATCGGTTAAGGTGATACCGTCTGATTGCTGGGTTCGACTGTCATTCGTCGTCGAAGTACCGCACACAAAGACTGTTTGACAGCCATTTAATGCTGTTTTTCGTTTTAATCGCCCTCCTTGGCATCTGCGTAAAGGAATGTATGTAGTTTAGAACATATCGATTTTTAGATTATTTTTGTAAGGAACATGCTGATTCAGCAGATTTCATGGTTTGTCGGTTTACACGTATAAATGAGTTAAGATACATTTTTTGACGCGACACATGAAGAGTTCAGAATATCCTTTAATTTAATTAGTAAATCTGTAAATCTGTTCAGTTCCCACCACGGATATTTTGTGGTCTTTGAAATGTTAAGAAAATGGCGTTAATTTTGAAGAAAGTAAGCTTTCCTGGAGACCATTTTTAGCTATCCACACATATCGAACCTTAACTGCATCAAAAAGAAATTTTTTTAAAACAGATTTCGCTTCCGTTTTGCTGGCGGTTACGGCTCGATTAGAATTTTTACACGGATGGCTTAAACCTTGATTGACTGCTCAGGGATGCAGTGGTGGGGAATCACCTTAATACTTCCTCCTCGACTTCCCCACTTTGACTTGACAGCGGCTTAGACACCTGCGATCACGTTTTCTAAACTACCCGGAGGAGCGGTCCGAGATCGACGTCTGTGGCCTGTGAAACTTTTTTTTCGCAGCATTTTCCCCTATAACTTAGCAGTTATCGTTCGGATTGGTGAAGCAAAGTATCAGTACTCATGGTCTACGTGTACTAGTTTCAATGAGATCTCGTTTAATTGTCATGATGATTGAAGATACCCCTGCTAGAGTAGAAAAAGAGCCGTGGTGCAGGTGCTTAGATAAATCTCAGTTCGGCAACTATCATCGAGTGGAATACTACCTCGCGTTGACTACCAACTCCTAATTCAGGATGGTTTTCAACGTGGGAGGCAGGAGGGAATAGGCAGGCTGTATTTTAATCTTGTCGTCACCATGTAGAGTAACGATGGCTTTAATAAACTCAGGGGCAGCTTTATAGAATGCCTTTCAAATGCTGAGCAAGCGCTGTTCATCGACCAAGTCAAGGACGGTAACGATGCATGCAATAGTAAAGCAATATTCTATGTAAAGGCTATTCGCGGGTAAAGCACTTTTAGAAAGCGTACTACTACTTCGAGTGGCAATCAAGGCAAAGCTATAAATAAGATGAGGCGCGAACAAACGCGAAGATCAAGCCCAGATGAATCACACGAGATAGTTGAATATGCAATGTCAACAAACTACTGGAAGCTCCAACAACCTCTTTTGACTTGGTATAGCAGTCAATCCGAAGGAAGCATTGGAGTTCAAAACCCCGCTACCGCATTCGTCGGCTAAACCAGGCCCAATATATGACCAACATCGAGCAAGGTTGAGCAGTTCGGAAATCAAATGATATATTTGCTAACTCGAGCAGAGAAATACACCAGATGAAGCTTGAATCCTTGCCGGCGAAGGGTTAAAGGCTGACAGAGAAGAGCGGAACTGCAAAAGCCCTGAGTTAAGAGACGGTATATTTCCACGCGCTGTTGCGGAGAATAGCGGGCGCACTGCTAAGCAGGGAAGTGAGAAACGTCTTTCCCATACAGAACCGCACCTGGCACGTGGAAGCTGTAGAGCAACCAAGGCGAGGTGGCGTAACAACATCCGTTCTAAGCGGATATTCGGCCTACACCGGATTTACCCCTTAACAAGCTACGGCGGGAGCATATAGTACTCCCACCATCATGCCTAGGAAGCCTGGGCAGGCACAGCGATCCAGGGCAGACAAAGGGGGCGACAGTTAGCAGCACAGCTAATCGGCGGCCCCCATAGCCATTCAATTAGCGGTACTGTCCAGTGACTAACCCGCTGTGGCACTAAGCTCAAATGGGTTCACGAGTCTTCAGAATATCAATGTGGGTGAGGTCTTTAAAGGCGGCTTTCATACCTATGTAAGTAGATCTACATTATAACAATAATGAATTGCTAGATGAAAAAAAGAAGATATTTTTTAAATAAATTCAAAAGGTCTCATAAAAAAAGAAAGTAGGGATGAATTATAGTAGAACGGCCTTTTTTGTTTTTCTCTATGACGTCACGATTTTTTTAAGGACTTGCAATTTTCAAGCTTATGATTAATCTGAAAAAGCATTTTTAAAAATTCAGTGCAATTTAGAAAAAAATTGTTGGTACCAAATGGAAGAGAAAATGCTGTGAAATTGAACAAAATTAATCTTATTTATAAGCAAGGAGGAATATGTATTGAAAATGTCCTTATAACTTTTCTAGTTTTCGCTGAATTTTTCATATTCTTTTCGTTTTTTTTTTTCTTAATCTACAAAATTTTCTTTTGGATCCCATATTATGATCCTTAACTGCACTGAACTTTTTAAATAATTTTTTTTTTATTAATTATAACCTTGATATTTTGAAGTCCTTTTTAGAACTCCAGGCGTCAGAGAAAAAACCGCCTAAAACGCGACTTTATTATTTGAGGAATATCAGGAAGCTACCGGGAAGAAAGATACCGCCTACAGGGCCGCGTTGCGATCGACCGCAACGCGGGACGTATTTGCCACAATAAGAAGAGAGAAGCCGAAATAAGTGAGTGCGAAGAGCTTGGAAGAATTCCCGAAAATTTGACCCGAGAGTTAGGCGAATTACGGAAGGTTTCAAGACCAGTGAGTACTCCTGTAAGAACAACAATGGCGACCTAGTTACCGATTTTCAGAACATGCTTAAATTATGGAGGTAACACTTTCCCACCCTACTGAATGGTAGCAGCACGGAAGTGGTGGGGAAGAATAACCCGAGTCCCAACCGATGCTCCTCCGCCTGACTATGACGAGATAAGAATAGCAGTTATGCTGCTGAAAAACAACAAAGCTGCTGGAGCTGACAGCCTGCCAGCCGAGCTATTCAAGTTCGGTAGCGAGGAGTTGAGGTCTTATCGAGCGTATTGTGTGAAAGACTGAAGCCCACCGTCAGTGAACTTTATCAGTGAACTTTATCAGTGCGGCTTTAGGCCTGGAAAATCCACTATAGACCAGGTATTCATAATACGCCAAATCTTGGAAAACACCCACGAGAAAAGGATCGACGCTGACGACCTATTTGTCGACTTTAAAGCCGCTTTCGACAGCACTAAAAGGAGTTGCCTATATACCCCTATGTCTGAATTTGGCATCCCCTCATAACTCATACGGCTGTGTAAAATGACGTTGTGCGATACCACCAGCTCCGTCAGAATTGGGAAAGACGTCTCCGAGCCGTTCGCCACTAAACGGGGTCTCAGTTAGGGCGACTCCCTTTCATGTGACTTCTTTAACTGACGTCTCTCGACGCATGAAAACCACACTCTATAAGTCACTCATCATGCCCGTGCTTGTGTATGGCGCAGAAGCATGGACAATGACAACATTCGGTGAGGCGGGTCTCGGAGTGTTCAAGAGAAAGATTTTGCGGAGGATTTACGGGCCTTTACGCGTTGGCGACGGCGAGTACCGCAGACGATGGAACGAAGAGCTCTATGAGCTTTACAACGACGTGGACATAGTGCAGCGAATTAAAATACAGCGGCTCCGCTGGCTTGGCCATTTCGTTCGATTGGGCACCGATGCTCCAGCTCTGAAAGCATGCAACCCGCAACCCGCTGGTGGTAGCAGAGGAAGAGGGAGGCCCCCACTGCGATGTAAAGACCAGGTGGAGAAGGACTTGGCTTCACTTGGCATTTGCAATTGGCGTCAGTTGGCACAGAAGAGAAACGACTGGCGTGCTTTGTTCAACTCGGATAAGTACAAGATTTTTAAAGTAATGGTTGTTGAAATTTTTTTATTGTTTAGGTCTTGGCAGATCCAACCACAGCTAATGATGCGCCTGCAGAATAGGCTAAGTTGAGCGTGACTAAATTTTAAAATTTATTTAAACTAATTTTCAGCAAAATTTAAGTGATACTCGTAATTAGGGTTCGAACGATACTATCGATATTGAGTAAGTATCGATACTGAGGGTATAAAAAGGAGTACTTTAATACTCGATACCTTATTTGGCGATTTTACTCGATACTTTCCAAAGTACTCGTAGTATCGTATACTCTTTAAAAAACACACTTTTTAAATTTTGTCTTCCATTGGCAACCTCATTTTTCTTTGCTTATCTATATGGATTACTATCATTAAATTTTGTCCATCACTTAAAATAAACTGAAATTGCGTGTAGTCTGTTACATAACATAAACCAAATAAGTTAAAGTTTAATGGCCTTATTCATAAAAAATGTAAGTAGGCTTCAAGAGCTTAAATAAACTGACACTTTCATACATTTTTCAGTTTATAAACCTTTTTTATTTTTTATGAATAAGGCCATAAAACTTTACTATAAACTTTACTTTAAAGTTCACGAAAATACAGTATTTTTAGAAACTTTTAGGGTATGCAGTTTTGTAACCTATACAACTTTCCGTGTAGCCTACTACCGTAGACTTTTAATTAAAACTTGCACAATATTAAACACAAGTAATTTTTAGCAAAAAAAAAACCGACTTCAACTCCCATATAAAAAAAAAAAATATATATATATATATCTCATGATCCACTGATCGGATCTCAACCAGATTAGTATGGGACCACCTCTGAGACACTACCTTTCCGATGCAAAAAGAATTATCGATTGACGTGGTCCAAAGTTATGCGGTAACATACATAAAAAAAAAAATAAAAAAATAAAAAAAATTCCGACGAACTGATAACCTCCTCCTTTTTTGGAAGTCGGTTAAAAATTGAATAGGCTACAAAAATGCATACCCACAAAGTTTCCAAAAATTCTTAATAAAATTTAAAATTCGTGAAAGTAAATATGTGTTTTTTTTTTGTATGTACATTTAACGTTTAAATTACTTCTAACGTGGAAGTAAGTTCTGCAATGAAATAAAAATCAAATATTTTAAATGTCTATTGTTTTAATTTCAGGAAATAACTAGATATACGATTGAAGAACAAAATAATTTTAGTATCCCAAGAAACGTATTTTAATGAGTCCGATACTGAGTAGTATCGATACTTTTTCCCTGATACTTTTAGAGTATCGATACCATGAGCTCGATGCCAGAATGAGTACTCAGTATCGATACCAAAGTCTGAAATTTCGAACCCTACTCGTAATACATATCTATAAACTATAAAAATTTTTAAATGATAGAAAATCAACTGAAATTTCATGCTTACTTACGATTATAATTATCATTGAAAGTGTATTAAAGGTAAAAAAATAACGAACCCAAAAGTTATTTAAGAAAGAAGCTGTGAGATGCACACTTTAATTAAATTTATCGCTCGAATTTATTTCAAAAATTGGCATGAGTAATTGATTCTAAAAGTTAGGAACCCAAACCACAGCTCAGCAGGCACGCACCCGCCAGGCGCGCTAATCACTTTATTGTGGCTGCTGAACGGCAGGCGATGGCTGCTTAGGTGGTTTATGCGAGTAACATAACTGCTAATGGTTAGTAAAATTCTTTTTTTCTGATTTGAAACAGTAAGTGCCGGTAAGGTATATATGTACTTCAAACGTTAACAGATCATGCTAAGTAACTTTGAAGTCGCGCATGCGCAACAGAACACACGCACGTCTAGCGCAGGGGGTGAATGCGGCGAAACATTTATCAAGTCGATTGCTAAAACTACAAAACTATTTAATTATTCTCAATCCATTGAACGCTCTACCACAAAAATTCATTGCTTTCCGTTGTTGAGCAAGCGTGACGAATTTTCATTTATTTCAATACTTAGACGCATAGTTTTTCAAATTCACCATCAAATTATCAAAACAACAACAAAAATGTATGAGCTAATAATAAAATCGGTATGTGTGCATGTGTGCCTACTCGTAAGTATATGTTTACACATCATTATTCATTATCAAATAAATTAGTGGGTCGTTATGGAGGTGGCAACAAAAATCACAGCGCGCGAGCATAACAAGAACACCCATAGAAATACACTGCGCCACACACACAGCGAACAGGATTGTACCTTCTAACTAACAATCAATTTAAGGTCATGCAGTGAACACACATAAGCAATCCTTCCAAACTCTTGCACTGTGCCACACATGTGTTAGCTGTTCTAACCTCCTGCGCAACCCTTCGCCAAACTTCGAACTCTGAAGTCATAAATATTGGGCAGTCAACTCTTATTGTCAAGTGGCAATTCGGTGTGTTTGTGAACTATTCTGTCGATGCTTATACCTACTCATATGTGCGTAAGTACCCGTATGTGTGCTTGGCTAGTTTTAATTGAAGTTGGCGCGCAGAGTTTCTAACAAAGCAATCAATATTGAAACAATAATTAAATAAAACTAATGATGCCACTGACAGTTATGCACTCAACGTAATATATTTTACGTATACTTAGACTTATGTATTGTGCCAACAAATGTAGCCATTGTACTCAGTATTGCATTAAGTAGATTATACGGAGATACAGTGGGTTAAACTAATGACTTGGATAACGATTTGTGCTTGAAATGTGTGGGTGATGTAATATAAGTTTCAGTAGGGCATTAGGACCCATGGTTCGTTTTTGTATGGCGTAAAAATTTAATAAAACTTTTCATTGAATAGTTGCTTGCAGTTTTCTAAAGGTATACGAGTCTGAAGCTTGGTTACCAGTCGCCTAAATCGCCGTCCTTGTAACTCTCTCCCTATCGCAATGACTAATAGTAAATGACTCATGCAACTCGCTTAATGTTTTGTGGCATTTCCATCACCACCGTGGAGGTTGTTGAAAGTTTTAGGAGCCGCCTAGACCGTGGCTTCGTTAGTTCAGCCTGAGAGACACTTGAATAGTGTGGAAAACAAAAGATGAAAAGGGTCCCGATATACGGCCACCAATCTATCATCGACTTTTGCTCCATACACAGATAGACTTTTTCCTTCTTGAAACGTCTTATTTTTAATATAGTCTTTTGGCTAGGATGGCAGTGAACGCTGTAGTAATGGCGGTTATTGTTAGTGCTTGTTATCTGCTTTTTTTTGCAGATAGCACTCTTTTTCCGTTTCATTTCGGTTTTAAGTCAAATCTATTCAACAGCTTAGATTAATATTCACCGGTGGTCGTATTACCCTTCTCCAGGTAAACGATGTGAACGAAACCCAAAAAACTGTCTCCAAGAACTTGTTGGCGGACAGACCCATCTTGGATGTCTGTCGTTGCTCTTACGACGACATCAAGCCGGAGGGTTGTTCCCTATTAAAATACCGGAGTTCTAAAAATACTTTCTAGGATTTTGATACCAAATGCCAAGTCTCACCCGAGGCATTTTGTATAAGAAGAGCGCATTTACATAGCGAGTCACATGCTCCAAGACAAGCACCTTCTTGCAGTCGCATCTCAAGTTGAACAGACGCTGCATGTGTACTTTAGTGAGCGATTAAAGTAAATATATCACAGTGACCGGTGGTTGTGTCTGCTTACTTAGCTCTGCCTGGATTGGGTAGTAGTCCTTCAATCGTTGTCATCAAGCCGGTAGGCTCAGAAAACTTGCAGTTTCGATGAGATGGGACCAGAGTGAGAGAAGGGTATTAGTTAAATTGGGTTGAGTGAGTGAAGGTTGGTGTCGTTGTCGCTCACGCTTAACGTGCATTTAGCATTATACCAGAAAATTCTGACACTATTTCTAATGTTTTTTCGTTTACAAATTACTACGCTCACGGCGTGGATGGTTTTAATAAGAACATAATATATGTAGCTTAGATTTAGTATTCAAGCTATTCAAGTATAATTCACTAAATCACTTCCTTGTATTCGTTGGTTATTGGAGAATTTCCAAGCTTTGGCAGTAACGCCAGCCATTATCGTATTAAGATTAACCACAATTGTAATGCATTGTTGGGCACCCCTTTCTGATTTTCTTTCCTCCAATCTGCTCTCGGCTTGGATAAATTCTGTGACATTTACCTTTCCGAATTAGTTCGCAGATATCTTTATAAGTTTGTAGTGAGCCCTCTTTGCACTGGAAAGAGAGTATTGATCACCTTTTCCAAAAATTTTGTACATGTTGATACCTTTGTGGATTTTAATTGTAAATACTTACCTAGAAGCTTCTGTATCCCATTTTCCTATATTAAAATATGTAACAAGATTGGCTAGTCCTACAATTTTACTTGTCTACGTATACGTACTTAACAAAAAATCCCTAAATGATTGAAATGCCTTAAATAAATTGTAGTTTGATCATTCAAGAGATTGTAAAATTTGCATATTCTTGAAATTATACATTTCTCCCAATATGTCTCCCTCCCATTAGTTAGCACACCTTAATTGCCCGCTTCATTGTCTCGCTTCTGCATCATTAAACTAAATATTTTGTATTGTTATTGTCCTTCACTAAAAGCCAATGCTTGTCGGCAAATAGAGGCGTTTGTTGCTTGCCGATGAAGCAAATGGCTATTATAGGTCAATTTTCTGCAACTTACTCGTACTTTGGTCATGCTCAAATGATTATAAGTACAATGCAATAGAAATTCGTAATTGATCTTAACTATTCAGTCAGAAGACACTAGAGGACACAATTGATGCCAAAATGGCAGACAATTCAAAGAAATTACCACAGCAATGTCCAAATACACAGTAATTGCTAAGATGATGAGATGAAGATGTTCATGGCAGACGGTCAATGAGAAATTATTTGAAGATATTTTGAAGACATTTGCGGAGAATTAAGAGACTGAGAGGTATGTTAATGAGTATGATGGGATTTTCAATACCCCAACTTATGAGAAGAAGTTACTTAGTGAGTGAAAAAATATCCTACTATGGTTGAAATGTATTGGTTTAACTACTTTTGCATAACTGCCATGCTACATAGATGCATGTGTAGGCAAGTACCGGTGTAGACGACCATATTCCCTGAAGTACCCCAAATGAAGCTAATAAGGTCCACATATTTTTTCATAATTTCCCGTCTGGTCCAACAGGTAAGCAAAGAGAACAGATCTCCTATGGATGCCTTCCTCGTTCTTGAAAAAGTTCGTTTATGACACCCGATTAGCTTTTTTAACTTCACACTTACAGATTCCAAATTCAATCTTATATGTATAAGTGCCAGTCAGAGCTAACCAAATTTGTCGTAGCTAAATTTAAAATGTATCTACTTAAAGCCTTGAACTGCTCCTCTGTCTACCCGTACGTTGTGGCCTAATCCGTCTGCAAGATTAGAGGTCAAGAGTTCTAAACTGCATTTCTACAAGTCAGGGTGAACACTACGACCTGCTTGTTTACTCACTTATTATAAAGAATCAAGCCTCCAATGAGATTCACTTCTGAAGTAAACATTTCCTTCGGTTATTCTCAAATTTCTTTAAAATAAGACATTTGCGCTCTTTTTGGAGACATACTTTCTTATTTGTTATTTAATTTTAATTTAAAGTCTTCCTAGTTCAATTATTTTTCGCTTTTGCCAAAAAATTCTGCACTTCTTTGTGCGTTAATTTTCTTTGAAAACTTAAACTAACCCATCCTTCATGGTTCTTCACTACATTAATCCATCTTGCATCCATGTTTCCGAAATTAAAACACATAAAGTGTATGCACATAAAGTTTTGGAATCGAGAGCATAAAATTTGAAAAAAAAAAGAACAAGCAAAATTTTCCCAAGCGGCAGCTTTCAACAAGTCCATCACTATTACAATTTCCACTATTTTTATTTAGTTTCCCGGTTTTTCGTTGACTACCACCAAAAACAGCTACTGCGAAATTTGTGCATGGCTGCTTGGTTATTACAGCTAACTTCATTAATAAAAAATGCAAACTTTTCATCACAAAAAGAGCCATCGAGAAGCTGTGAAACTACCTCGACCGCAGGAGCAGCAGCAGCGACAGCCACAGCACGCAGCCATAGTAAGGATAGCTAATGCCAGCAAACGGGCCAAATGGAAAAACAAAAAGCTTCACTTCTTCTGCCTTAACATTAATTTCCCCTTTCCCCTTGCTCACCTACTGACGTGCCAACTGCACTCGCGCACGCATTAAATATTCCACAAAAATTGCATATTAAATGCATAGCTGCAGTCGAAATGGCCACAGGTGGCAACGCTAACCAACATCATCGCATTTACGTTGCACATTTAACGTTGCAAGTAAGCCACACGAATGCAACACCGCTGCGCGCATACTAATCCGAGGTGTAATGCAGTTTTATGTGTGGCCGGTGAGGTGCGCAGCGCTGTACTCTTTTGTTGTAAGCTATTCGTGCCCCAATAAGTAGTGCAACTAGTAAGCGCTCAGGTGTGTGTTTTTTCCTTTTTCGGTATGAAGGGAGTTTCTTCCCAAATTGAGTAAGTTCACTCTGTTTTTAAATATTTTTTCTCCACACTCTTGGACTTTCGTGAATAAATTCTTTAAGTAAAAAACCAATTTACTTCCCTAATTTTCGTATAGAACCCATATCTATACTTGTTGTGTTGCATTATGCGGGCAGAAGTTGTTTCAAGTTTTCATAGCTTTTTGATTAGTTTAACGGAGAAGTTTTATTTCTTTCCGTTGCTCATTGCTTTTTCTCGCGTGTTTTGCTAGCGTTAGCGTCTATAGGGATCGTAGTCAATTTAAATGAAAATATTACGAGAAGAGAGAGGGAGACTTCGAGGGTTGCTCATTAAGTGCTTAAAAAGGAAGGTTGAATGTCGAGCTCGCTGTATTATTAAGGTGGACCTTTGGACCAAAAGGTTTGGTTTTATTCCCAGTCCCATAACGTGAGGGCCCCTTTTGTCCGTCAGCCGATAAGTCAATGACCGGCTTTCAATCTTATGGGGTAGGCAACCTTCACGGAGGTAGGCATCTAGTTTCTCCGGCTATAGATACGTACAGTTTAGGCACCTGTTTAGATAATGGTCTCGTATTTTGGTGTAGACCACTGCCCGGTTGGTGTGCTGTGCTGATACTTCCTCTCCAGTAATCACATCAAGTTCAGGGTGGAAGAGTATGCGCAGATAGATGCGTGACCAGAGTATGGCCTAATCACTAGGGCAGCCGCTTTTCGCATTCATAGGTAGTTACAAATTGAGTTCAATTTGAAATAGAAATCTTTCAGTCTGATAATGCTCGGAAGTTATAACTGCCAGACCAAGCCTGAGCTGCGTGATCTTTCAGGCAATCAATTAAGCCTCATTTGACAGAGCCTTTAAACACATCTAAGCAGCTTTAATTAAACACTAAATATCAGTGGCCTTTTTCTTTTCGCCTCCACAAGAGATCCAGATGCTGCTGGTCATTCGCTAAAGCTTTCGACAGCACGGCTGGAACCTATACCATATTCACCCATAAAGGTCTTGACGTCCACTGGTGAGTTTAGACCTGCAATCACACGAGACACATAAAACTCCATACCGCTTCATAAGGCGCCGAAAAAATCTATAAAATTTTTTACTGCAGCCTAGAATCCCATCTCACCGGTACTAGTTAGAAGGTCTCACATAGACTAGCAAGTTGTCGGCTGGTATACATATTATTGCTTACCGAATGGCTTATAAACTAGGCACCCTAAATATGTTGCTGAGAGGCGTAACGCAGCCAAAGGAGGCTTGAATTTCACTTTTAAAATGTCGAAGTGGTAAAACCGAATGAAGTCTTGACAGAAGCCGATCTGGAGTCGCGTCCTTCCAACAGCAAAGTAGTTACATAGGTAAGTTGTTAGCTGGGATAAGGTCATCTCAGTCTCGGAAGCTTTCGATGAAATGACGACCAACGCAAATCCAATAATGTTGTTCCAAATTACCGCTGACTACTCACAGGGTAAGAGTAACCAGTTGGAGCATAGTCGCAGCCAAGCAACCCTGGAGGCTGTTTTTAAAAGGTCGGAGGTGTCCTCGGCTTCAAAGAGGTACAAACAAGGTGCTACGTATTTTGCCAATAAGCAGCTGGAGAGTGCAACATCAGTGGACTTGGTGACGGGGACAAACACTCATGATGTTGGACGACCGGCTCTATCAAGTGTTCTTCTGAAAACATCAGATGGGTTTTATATATGTCCCTGTCCACTATAATTCGAATGCCATGAATCTTGTCCTCTCGGGACACCTATTGTAAATATTGGCGATAGCTTAGAGCTCCTTTGTAAGAGGACGTAAAAGCTTTCAAGTTGTTAGTTAATTATTGCGTTATCACTAGGGAGGCTACGAACTCCAGCGATTTTAAGCAAATAGAGGGGACAGTGGAGGCGATAGGACGTTTTTCCCTGTGCCAACCATGAAAGGGATCGAAAAGGATTCTCCAATAAGCTTACATTAAACCAAAAATGTCTTAATTTTCCTACTTAGATGAACTACGAGCTTCGATGATAGACTCTCGTATGAAATAAAAGTCAAAATTCCGTAATCACACTTTCAGTGATATTTTTGTTCACCCTAGCCCTACGCTTAACTCTATTCATTTCCAGCTTTTCCATTTAAGTACCTGGAGGAAGTTAAATTACTGGTATTTAAGCATTTTATACAAAATTCATCATCTTGCGCTACTTACAACCAACTATTTAGAAGCGAGTGTTAAAACACTTAATGAAGCGCTCACCTGTGCACTCACTCCAAGTGCGCTAGGTGGTACTAATTTTTCATAGACGCCCACCCAAGCTGTCCATGAGATGATTGTGGCTTTCGTAGGTCCGCAACTCGCTAGCCGCGGCGCTAAAGTTGATTATTCACTTTTAATATGGCTGCAATTTATTATGCTGAACGCATGAATATTTCAGCAAGACGCTTGAAGTTTGATTTCGCGCACACGTTTTCTTTTTTTCTTTTTATTTCGTTTATGTTCCAACTCTACGCCCACTACGTAGTGACTGCTCAATAAATTTTCTTGCATTTTAGCGCGCTGGATGCTGCTTGTTCCTGTTCCTGTTCCTTTTGTTCGTTTTACCAGCACTTAATGTTCATTTATGGTTTCGACTGCTTGTTTAATTATAATTTTATAATTTCATCAAGCTTTCATAAACTCATAACTCTTTCGGTACTTTCTTTTTTTTTTAGCAAACACACTGCGATTTTAAGGAGTCTTTCTTACTCGGGCGTTGTTTTTGCTGTTTCAACAAAGTGACTGCTCACTTACAGCAGTCAGCTTGAGGTTTCGCGTTGTTGCCATGCAACCTAGCTCCCACTATGTTTGCAAATCTCATACTCCCGCATTATTTATCACTGCACTGCGCGTTGATTACTTTGACTTTCGAGTCTCACTCACTCAGCGCCCGTGTTGTTTGTTTTGTAGCTAAAGAAATTGCCCGGTATTAAGTAGATTTTCTTTGCGTCGCATTCATTATATCCGTTGATCTTTTATTACTTTCCATCTCGGAGGCTATTTGATAAAGCATTGCTGTAACGAAAATGAAAATGAAATTTTCCTATTAATACACAATTCTATCTAAGTTGAAATTTGAATATTAAACTATGAATAATTTCTCGTTCCCTTGAGGCCACACCTTTTGTATTGCTTCAGCGTATTGGGGCAGTTAACCCTTTTGTTTGCTCTGTTGCCAGTCGACGCTTTCACCTCCTATACTTGACGCTCACTTTTGCCAGTCTACGCTCGCCAATCGCCCCTAAGTGCGCAAAAGTGTTGTATCGAAAAATCTCATAAAGATAAAATTTTATGTTTATTGCCATTTTCAGTTTGCATTTTGCATTAATGCGCGCTTTCAGCATTTTCGAAATGCTTCAAATTGCTTTGCAAATGCAACTCTCTAACGCCGTTCTGTCATTGCTACTGTCAATAAATAATTACCATAAACACCGTGCACTCCCAATGCCAGTAACAATGGAGTGCATGAATGAGTGACTGACGAAATGTTTGAATGACAGCAGATACAAGTATGCTGTTGGCTGCGTTGCTGAAGGCGTTTTTGCAAATATAATTTTATGACCTTTTGCGCCCATCACTCTCAATTCTTTTTACCGTCTTTCTATCGCTATCGGCTTATGCTTGTCCATTTGCAATTTCAGTTACAAATCTCACTCCTCGTGATTATATTTATTTGTTTTGTTGCATTTTATCAAATAATTACGTGTGCACTTTACAACGTTGCCGTTAATTAAAATTTACATTAATGACAAATCATTACGTCACGCGTCCAACTGCAACACCATATGGCCTTTATCTCTTTGCTTTTATATAGCCGCTCCGATGTCTCCTTCCTGCTCGATCTGTACTTTAACACTTGTCGGTTGTTGCATTTTATTGCACCTTTGGACGCATAAAATAAATGTGATTTTCATATTTTCCAATGCAAGAACAGTTCGTTTGATGGCACAAAGGAGCTAAAGTGGCCCCTACACTTCGAAATTTATCAAGAAAAAAATTCTGACTCATTTAGTATTTGACAACGAATAAGCGAAAGAGCGATCATAGCGGTGGCAATGACGATTAGAAGTATTGACTGGAATTGGTGTGGGTCGAGAATCACCGACGTGATGGCAACTGGGTCTGATATTAACGGAAGGCTTGTGAATGATCTGGTACCGGTGAGTAGCTTGTGTCAACGTTGAGAGTAGTAGTTCGAGTATCGGTGCAAGAATTATAGAATAAAAGATTGGGCCAATCAGAGAGAATTTTCGAGTATAATTTTTGTGTGACGTCACACTGATGCAGTTGCGAAAGAGAAATGTCAAAACGCGAGAAAGAATAGAAGAAGGGGAAGCAATTTTTGAAGAAAAACTGGAAGTAGAATATGAGGTAGGTGGAATTCGTCAACCATGAGGGTATCTGCGGCGAATGCACTGGTATATCGTTCCGTGGCTCGCGCAAACAGCGGTGTTCTAAGAAAAAAAATTATATTGGCTGCAGTTTGAGCTTTTCACTGGAGGTTAATTATAACGTAGCAAATTCAATTACGAACCTAACATAATCAGCCTACTATTAGCATTTCTGTATGGCGCCGCTCAGCCGCTCGCCGCTTTGCCGCTCATTACGTGGTTTCGACCTAAGATGGAAACATCTACCTTGGAGCAGGTTACCTCGGAACGCTGGTTTCAATTACTGTATGAAGCGTGCCACGGGCGATGGAAGGTAGTTTCCAAGTTAAATCACGATGTACTTTAGGTTTATAACCCCATATTTTTATTTTTCTTTGAAGGTGAGGATGTAAAACCAAGATGTAATGCTGCTACTTTCTCGTAACTCTGCTCTTAATGATTCTCCAGTTATGAGTTTGCACTGAGCTTTTAGACATCTGTATTAATTCTTAAATATCATTCGGCGAGAATGACTCTTCACGGGTCAAAGCTCTTTATTTGTATCCAACCTTGGTGAACACCTTCTCTGACTATTCCTGCAGGACCGTGATATTTATTGTAAATGTCTTTGTACACCTTTGCATAGGAAAGGACTGCAGCCATCTGTTGCCAGACTACCGTCGGATGTGCTTCGTGGCAGATTTTCAGGAGTAAGAGACAACTTTAAAGGTCTGGAAAGTATTTGAAGAGCCAGCTGGGCACGAAGCGCTCGTTGGGCTGCGCCTCCTTTGTTTATTGGCTGTGTTATCCGGAGATGGCTGTCTCCGGGGATGGAGGGATTTTTGTCTGATGTACAAAATAGGAAAGAAAGATGACTTTCTTCCTTATTTATTAACCATTTTAGCAGCTGTTATAGTCCATATTCCCTTGAAGGGCAACCGCTTCCTGAACTGTGGCTGCTTCGATACCCATTGAGGTCAAATTGGAATATTTTCAGGTGAGTAGGTGGTTTAGGGTGGGCGAATAATATAGATTTCGAGTGCTCTCAGAGTAGAAATTTTACAAGACAGACTTATTCTTCGTTCAATTTAGAATTTCGATAAGGCTCTATAGGGATGTGGATTCGACGGCTGCGGATCCAGATAACAACAGATAAGTTGCTTACATCAACAAGAAACGACCGTGCAGAGCCATTGTGGTATTACCCGAGGGATATTTGTTGAAGCGGCCTGTTGGTCAGTGCAATTTTACCGTGGAAAGGTCCGACGCTAGCTTGTTGGGATTCAATTCATTCTGAATCTTTGGTCACATACTTAGCGGAAGCATTTCGATGACTGATTAAATTAAAAGATGAAAATGGAGGTGAAGAAAACCGGCGGTCAGCTAATTGTTACTCTCATAGTTGGAGATATTCAGAATGAAAGTCACGTATGTCTGGTTTCGAGTTGAAGTTTCGTTCGGCATGCTGCTTATATTGATCCGTAACATTGTTCGAAACATGTCAGCCGTTTTGATGCTAGAGCGGTATTTGACTTAAGATTGTTCAAGTCCGTGCAATCTTTTCGACGTCGTTACGTACATAAATATTTACTGCATATAACAGGAAAACTTAGGCATTACCACAAAAAGACAATTCAAGTTCTTGTAAAAGATGCTCTTGTAATAGGTGTTAAAGCTTTAAAAAATTTATTTCAAACTAACACAGTTTTTGTCTACCTTTTGCTCCACTGAAGCTTTCACATTGCCAGCGAAAAAAGAAAATCAATTTTCAGATTCCCCTAATTTTTTTCCACGTCGCGCCGCTTAAAAAAGTGTGAACTTTTAGCATATAAAAGTAGAATTAATGTTGCGTTTTTTTTGTTTTTTTTTTCAACAAAGTTGCTACATATGCCTGCCAGCAGCTGGTGCATGCCCCACACACAAACGAGCGTTAACGACAGCTGTCATTGGCATACATTCACATACAAAGACAGCGTGGAGTGACATACGCAAAACGCATGCAAATGCACACCTGCGCCACAGTGCATTGGCAACAAAAAAAAAAAACAGTTTGAGTGACAGTGTTGCAATTCGAGGGTGCCTGAAGTGTTTCCCATTTTCATGCATCGCAAGGGCTCCCCATTTAACGCATTGCTTTATATAATCGTAGTTGTGTGTGTGCGGTATTTTCTTGCCTGCGGAAAGGCAAAATGAGAGTTTTTCTTAGCGCGCTTTTTTATTCAACACATTTCTGCGCTGTGGATGGAGTTTTTTCACAGCTCAGCATTAACCCTTAGTAGTGTAGCAGCAGTTTGTGGCAACATTAGGACTTTAATGTAGTGAAGTGAGCGTATGCGTGTGTGTGTGAAAAAAGCGATGCAATCCCAAACGCATTCCTCCCCAATTTCTTCATGCGCAGATTTCCAGGGAGTGGACGAAGAAAAAGAAAGGAACGCAAGTATTGCATTGAAAAGGAGTGAAATTGCAATTCCAATTGCAGTGACATAATGACAGCTACATTGCACACACGGTTGCATCGCAACAACAACAACAACAGCTGTAACAACAGCTACTGTGCGAAATGCAAACCGCTCACTGCAATGCAATGCAACAAATGTCATTAAAATGTTTAGGGGGCAGTCACAATAGATTTAAGAAAGGGCGAATAAAGACTTAAAAAAATTGCGAGGAGGGGGAAAAAAACAAAAAGCAAAGAAATGACTTGGATGCGTTGGAAATTGCGAATTGCGAAAATGCAAGGGGCTGACATTCGAGCCATGCAGCAGCATGCTGCGGCAAGATGCCCGGCCAGCAAGCAACTAGGCATAGCCAGCCAGCCAGCAAGTTGAATGACCTAAGACAATGCCTTTAAGTGTTGGATAGGCAGTTTTCGCTGATACACTAGGAAGTGTAAAAGAAATTACACAAAGTATTGTTGTTGTTGTTGTTGATGAGTTGTTGATGTATTGCAAAGGGCAGCAGGAGTAGAGTATGTATGGCCTGCGCTGTTGGTGTGGTGTAGGGCGATTTCACAGTTTCTGCGTACTCAGTTCAATATTTGCTGATTTGTTTTTTTTGTTTGTTTCTTGCTTGGTTATTCTCTAAGGGGACGAGCCTTTATTTGCGGTTTACTTGGCATAATACTTTATGCGCTTAGACACAGTAATGTGGCATGCAATATGTTGAAATGTTGTCAATTAGTGGCATTCATGTAAATAATAGGAGGCATATGCGCTCTGGTTGCGGTTAAAGACGTTTCATAGAAGGGTCAGTTGGGCTTAGATTTGTGAAAGGAATAAGAGTTGTAAATGTATTGGAAATTGGTATTGGAAAACAAAGAAAAGTTGTCGTTGGTTTTGTGGGCTTCTGAACGGTATGAGAGTACTGAATATAGAAAAGAACGGTAAAGAAAATAACATTCCCAAGTGAAAAATAAATAAGTCTCAAAAACCTACTACAGTACCTGTGCGAGTTAAGTTGATGTGGAATCTAGTTAGTAGTACTCAAACGGGATGTTGCGACAAAGCTACCTGATTAATGTAGATGATTTGACCGTCATCATCATTGGGAAATGCTTAAACTCGAAGAGCAACATACTGGAGAGAGCATTAAAAGAAATACATACCCCAAGGGACAAGAAAGTTGGGATTGCATCTAAGCCCGGATAAAACGGACTTAGTACGACAAAATACAAGATTCCGCCGTGGACTTTACTCAGATTCAGAATGAAATGACACACAAAATATCCAGTAAAGGGTAGGAAAGACCACCAATGCCTTACCTATACACTTGCAGCAAGACGCTCGGTAAGACATGTAGACTATCATGCCATCAGGCCAATATTGCGCCATGGTATACTTCTGGAGGGCAATAGAACACTCAAGTGGAGCTTTCTGAAAGGTTTTGGGAATACTTGCAGGACGCTGCTGCAGCAAATGCTTGTGAAGCGGGGCATGTCGACGATGTCAAGGACACTTTGGAATACCTTTTATGCTACACTATTCTTTCTTACGCTAACGCAAATCGCAGATATGACGATTAGGAATTTCCACCTCTCTGGCCGTCCTTGGCAACACCATGAACCAGTTTTTAGTCTATGTGATAAACCGGTTTGTTCAGCTAGACATATATAGCAAGAGTAAAGCAGTTTATTACTTTTAAGGTTGAGAAGCGTATTCGTGCATTTTGTTTCAGGATTTAATTGCGTTTTGGTAGAGGAATGCCAAATATTTCATTATCCAGCAACGTCATTCCATGTCGCGTACTTTTCCTTGACATAGCAGTATGTATACGAAATGTCTAAGCCGTTGCGTTAAGAGATCGAATTGTCAGCGAAATTTTGCGAAGAGATTTAATAGCCGCAAAGCTATTATTGTATATGTAGATATCTTGAAAAGGATTAGTAACATACTCTACCGGTGATGAGGGCTATAAGACATGCATTACTTTCGCTTAAAAGGCACCACAATTATCCGGAAAGTTATCCGTCTAGACACCAGTTCAAGCCTTCCTGTTGGGCTTTAACCCATTGATTTAGGACTTTTCACCTAGTCGCGTCTATTTCACATTCTTCCCTCGAAAGCATTTCGGCGCGGCAGAGCTTAGATAACTCTTTTGCTATGATGCGGGTCAAGAGGATTGATTACGATTATTTGCTATCGGCTCTCAATTCCTTTATTGGCGCTTAAAAATTTTGCTTCGTATTTGAACGAGCTGCTCTTCCAATTTATAGTGTGCGCCTTGATCTTTTCATACAAATAGAGGAACCTACAGTTTGATGCTGCTTAATAATGGTTATTTCATAGCAGAATTGCGCTTTGGGCAGTGTCATTTTCTGCCCAAAGGCGACTGCTAGTAGAACAAACTTTTTTTATGTTTCTCTGGACAGGGATAGAATTTCGGGGTCCTACGGAGTTGAATTGGGCACCTCTAGGCATTAAATCAGCTAATGCAGAATTGTCTGCAATGATAGTATCCTTCAAACGCTAGTTATCCACCTTGAACTTCCTCCATCCTTTTAATGTCAGCAACGCCTTAGCCTTCTTCCACTCAGCTGCAGATCAACAAACAAATCGTAAATTACCAACATCAATCGGTGAAGCAAAACAAGCAACAAATTCCACGAATAATCAAATCAAATTGGGCTGCGAAAACCGAACAAAAAAGAAAAAAAATCACAAAAACAATTGGCGCATATAATTGCCTCCACAGACAGGACATTCAGCGTTTTATATCCGCCCAGCTTACGTCGAACCACTCCTTCGCTCATTACGAGTACACTAGTTAATATAATTTCAATGCAATTCTACCACAAAATCCCAATAGAATCAACAATTCCAACATAATTGCGACAAGTATTTGTTTTTCTTTGCGAACGGCAGCCGACTGAACGACTGTCTGTGCCGCCTTTGCATGCCAACGCCATGCCATAAGTACGTACATATGTATGTAAGGATATGTAGGTACATGTGTCAAAATCACTGTCGGCCAAACGCAAACAAATTCAACAACTTCAACTGTCAGCAAAATACGAAAATTACCATGACCACCCGACTGGTTGTTGTTGCTGGTTTTTGTGGACTTCTAAATGCAATGGAGCGTATCGGACGCAAATCAGGACTCTGTTACATGCAACCGGGATGTGAAGTTAGTGAAAAGCCACTTTGGGTTGGCGACAGAAAATTAGCCAAGCATAGCAAGAGCAGAAGTGAATAGCGACTTGCGAGAGGATGAGAAAGTGCGGCTGAGGTGGAGGAGGATTGAGTCTAAAAAAGTTGACTTTGTGGCAGGCCCAAACCGCACTTAAATATTTACTAGTGTGTCTGTGTGTATATGAGGAATGGGCTTTTCTGTGCGGGTCAGGATAATTTGTGGCGGACAAGCGAAGCAAAGCGAAGATAGTTAAAACATCCAGCGGCAAACACTCGGCCAACCAGTACTTGGTGTTGCAAGTGAAATGGGTCAGCATATATGTATATTTACATAGTATATCCCTGTGTTTGAGGCAAGCTTTGTTAAGTAGTTTAAAGGCGCGTGGGTGTTTCGTAGTTCGAGGGGCGTGCGGCGATCGGTTTAAAATTGCATAAGTGTAATGCGCGTAAAATTGTCAGCCACAAACGCCACTAAACAATTTTAAAAAGGAGTAGAAGGAGAAAAGAGGTACAAAAAAATAGTAGCTCCAGTCTACATATATGTCGTGAAAGTAAGAAGTCGGCAAATAGTTTGCACAACACTCTCAAACATGTTGTAATCAGAAATTCCAGTAATAAAAAACAAATTCTCTAGTACCATAATTTCGTTCGCAAATTGACAGTAATGATGGCGTTAATAGCCAGCCGCATAGTTTGCACTACGAAAATTATTGGCATTTCACTCACTCATCAGTGTGATTGCGAATAGCACCAGCAGCCTGCGGTTGCGCTTAGTTGCTCTATCACTATTAATGTGAGCCAAACACACTTTCCCCTTTCACCCCTTTCACCCTATTTCCTGCTAATATCTCTGCCTCACTCACTGCAATTTATGGCAATTTCTTTACACTACTTTGTTGTAATTTAGCTACTGTCATTACTTGTGAATTTGTAGTTGCTTTTGTGGCGCTTTAGCATTGTAATTTTATGTGTTGATAATTTGAAAATGTAAATTGTCGCCTGATAAATTTTGTATCAGTAATTATGCCTAACGACTGCAATTGGCGTTAATGATGGTGATAGTAATGGCGATGCCAATTGCGTTAGCGGTGCTGATGATAGCGAATCGAAATGGCAAATAAATTGACATTTATTAGTAGCGATAAATACGTATCTATACAGGTAGAAGTCTGGTTAATGGTAGAATAATAAATTAAGAGGTCGGTCTCCATATGAATGAAACAAGTTTCAAATTACTCTCCCCATGTTTGAAAGCGTATTTGGTGAAAATGTTGGCGTCATAAACACATTGTCCTTAAGATTAGGACGTGCAGCTGAAATTGAGTTTTCATAAGAACTTTATTATTTACACACATATGACCCGTCGAATTTGCATCACTGGAAATATATTTTGAGAGCTTTACCTACACTCTTTTAGGGTCTTAAAAAATTTTGGCGTTATCTTGTTTAACAAACATCTCTGCCCCAGAGACGAGCTCTGATTTATGCGGTTCTATGAGTTAAGACTCTGTAGTATTCCATACTTGGCTTCAATTTCACAAATGCAGTCTTATATGTATTACGAATTAGCATGCTTCCATATAGTTTATACTATTCTCCAAAAGGTTTCAGACGGTAGAGAAATTTTACGAAACTCACGTTCGAGCTGTCGACCAAGATGAGGTAGAAACAGCAACAGACGGTTTACCGGCGGCGAAGAGCTGGTCGGGCACATGTTCCATCTGTTAAGCAGAATCTGGTCTGGCTAATACATGTCCGAAGATGGTAATCTCAGTGTACTTTATCCAATCCACAATGCGGGAGAATGTACTGTCTGCGCCAATAGCTTAAACGGTCGTATCGACAAAACTGCGACTGAACTCCTTCATTAACCAACTGATTGGACGGACCCTATCAGCGTGGCCGCGATTGTGATCAGACTCTCGTAGCACGTTAGAACCTGAAGAATGCACTATATTTGCAAATCGACACACACTATCTCTTTGTCGACTTTAAAGCCACTTTTGATAGCACAATGAGCCATGACTAAATTTGTGATCCCCGCAAAACTGCTATGGCTATTGGAGATTGATGATGAGCAAAACCTTGACGAGAACCTCTCCGTACCGCAACAGAATACATTTACAATGAAGGTTAAAAGATAATGCAAGGAACGGCCGCCAGCCTTTATTCATAGAAAATGCAAATCAGTCAGTCATATCATTTTCTACACCACTTCAGAATCTTATAGAATGAAATTTACGCTATAGAAGAGCCATTAGGGAAAAAATACACAATTTTCGTGGGTAGTAAAGCAATAGTTAAATCAATTGGGAGCCAATTTAATAAAATCGCCTATTTTATGCAAATTTCATGCCGCGTTGGTATCACTGATCCCATCGCAAGATCACTACATAGTTGATAGATTCTAGGAATAAAATGAGTTGAGACAGCTTTTAATAGCAGCTCTTCGACAGGGTCAAGTACTTAGGCCTGATCCTGGATAGAAAACTGTCGTGATAGCTAAGTAATGAAGAAATGGCAAGAAAGGGCCTTATATGCCTGCAGGAAACTATTGGTAAGTGATAGAATCTCTAACCCAAAATAATAAATTATCTCAATGAAACCATAGTGTCTGGTGGAACTCACTACAGAAGGCTACACCTTGTAAGCAACTCAAAAGCGTACAGTGGATTTCTCTACTCGGTATTAGTTGAGCATAAAGATTCACGCCTATTCCAGCGCTTAATGTCATGCTGAACTTTACGCCTGTAGATATCGCAGGCAGAATCCTCGTAGAACGAACTACCATTGGGCTAAGGAAAACCGGGTGATTAACTAGATCAGAAGGGCTTTCATTTCGTCTCTGCGCAGACAGATTACTGCGCCACCGAAATGACTTCCAAAAGCTCTATACCTACCTCCATTCCCTCAAGGAAAGACTGGGTGGGGCGGAGTTACTGCAAGAAGGGAGCAGTGGACTTCAGCACGCGGCAGCCTTCCATAAAAATTATGTTGAGTCTGAGACTTCTGCAGTGGACTTCAGGCGGAAATTGGAAAGGAAAGGCTCCCTTGAAACGTAGTCACCAGGTATGGAACAGTTGGGGACACCGAAAGATCGTTATGCCCTGGGGTTGACCGGGGGCGTCCAAAAGAGCTCCTTATGCTTGCAATCCTCACCTCTTCCTATGGGTGATGGTTCTCACAAGCTATTGCGTGATTGCGTTTTGTATCAGCTGTCAAGAGAATGATGAGGTGGACTCATCTCTGCCCTGCTTTCGCGAGGCTAAGTTGGAAAATTTTGGATCGCACTTCCTGACCAGCCACAAAGAGCAGTCAGACATTGAAATTAGCCCCATTCGTAATTTCTTAATCAACTCGCAGAGTTTCGCGACTAAATTAATGGTCTTGGTTCAGTTTTCGTGATATCACAAAGGACAATCTCTTAATTTTACGTCCCTTGTCTGGGGAAACTACTACAACCTAACTTAACCTAACAATTTTACTCTTCTTGTTTGACAGTACAATGGTTTTTCTGCTAGGTCAGGGTCTAGAAAACTTTCCCTCAAATTGTAGACCGGTCCTTCTGTCCTTAGTTCTGTCCAAGGGCTGATAGATCTTAACATCAGGACTTCATCAACCATGCGTACAACATATTCAAGCCAGTGCATTCAAAATATATCCGTTTTGATTGGAAAGAACGTCTCTGGGCCGTTAAGATTTGCATGCTTTTTTAACCCTGGACCCAAATTCTAAAATCCTATCAGAAATATAGAAATCGGTGGCAATAAAAATTACACAGTCGGACTGCTCTTGTTAGCTGGGAGAGAGTTCTGGTTTTCAATTTTCTGCCTTAAATTTTTGCCCGTCTTCATGGCTCCTAGGTAAACAAAGCCTTTTATGAATTCGACGATTTTAAATAAAAATATTTTAGTTATATGTTTCCCATTTGGTGTCACTACATTTACTTATTTCCTAAAAATATAAGAACTATAATTAATTTTTCTTTAAAGTTGAATCGTATGCAGTTGCTTTACTTCAAGTAACATACTTTATTTTTATCCAGTCAAAATGTATCAATTTCACAAATGCATATAGCAAAAAGTGCAATCGTTTGTCAAAGTTGAATGTTGTGTACCAACAAAAAGCTAACTGCCAGCAACAGTTACGCAGAAACTTTTTTCCTCCTTAACACCAGTGACAGCGCAGCACACAAATCCACAGGTAATCGTTGTGCTTTTTTTGCTTGTATCTTTTTCGCTCGAAAACACTATTTGCAACATTTAGCTGGCAACATATTTTTT
>NW_023458559.1:33995730-34006364 GCF_013731165.1 Rhagoletis pomonella
AAAAATTCCTAAAAAGATTTCGAAACAAATCGTTTTGGAATCCCTTTCCTTTGACGTCACCAATGTTGTATTGTTTTATTAATTAATTGGTTATAAATTGTGACAAATTGGTAACTTGGTATAAATTATAGTTGCGATGAAAAAATGTTTATATAAACAATTGGATATTATTACTGGGAGTCTCCTGCAAATAAGCAGAGTTTCTGGTAAACAAATATTAATTTTTAACTATTCTACACCATTTCTACGAAAAGTTGTTTTTTCCCCATATAAAATACATGGAAAACTTTGGACGCTTTGAGCGACCTCTAAATATTTTTTGATTTCAAAATAAAAAAATAAGGGTATACTTTTTTTCGGTATGGAACATTCCTAGGTGGTGAGAGCATAAAAAATCCGTCTTTACTTTCCCCCCCACATGCATTTTTGGACCACCTTAATGTACATTAATGCAAGTCATTTGTCACTTCGTCACTTGTCTGTCTTATCTATCAAAAACTTTTCATATCTAACAACACTCACTGGACACAGGTCAATTTTGTATATACAATTCCCTCAGCACACAAAGATTTCAACAGCTTCTACTCGTAAATCACCAGAAGTGTTATGAAAAGTACAAACTTATTATCCTTTCGAAGCCAAAGAAGGCTGCATTCAATCAAAAGCTATGCACAGCAAATGCAAAAACTAACAAAAAACTATTAAATCGTTGGGGAGTTTATGAAGAGCAGCAAAAATTTGAAGTGTGTGCCAACGTTATATGCATATAAACTATACTCTTACACATTTATTTTGGAAGGAATTTGTTTAATTTCGTTTGCCATATATCTCTTATTATCTCCTTTTCAAAACACACAGCCTGATGTCAACTTCAAGCAAAAATAAGGCATTCAATTTGGTATGCATTGAAATTTTATTATATTCATTATCCTTTTTCCCAAACTAAAGGAACACAATGGCATAGATAATAGTGCAAATTGATAGTTTTAAGCAAGCGTCTGTGCATCAAAAATAGCCAAATAACTGAAAGTAATTTAACTTTTCTCATTTTACACAACTCATTCACTTTGCTATGGGTGTCTTAGATGTTTGGTTGTTATTCTCTACAATTTTGATCTGATAAAGAGTGAGCTTTAGTGTTACAATGTTTCCATGTTTCCGAATGTGCCATTGGCTTATGGTTGCTCATACGCCCCGTGGTCTGCTAAGTTAACATAGTTTGCTTGGTGTGGCTGCAGATGTTCAAAAAAGCGTACCTGCCGTTGTGGCTAGTTGGCATACCACGTGTGTCACGACCACTTTTTCACCTTGTACTCGCTTGCTTATGAGATTATTTACTTACAATGAGAAAGCGAAAGTAGGACGTGGCACATGTTCAACCGGTATCGATGCTTGCGGTAACTTGACGAATGAAATATAGCACCAGAAACAGATAAGTAGGAGATCGTGAGTTCGAGTCTCCGAAAGGCCTGTCCTACATCTAAGTTTGATAATCCCAATCAGACATACTCATTCTTCCTAATTCTATAAACCTTTTCAACCGGGTCACTTTCACTTTATCTCTCATACTGCGGCGGCTTGTTAGCGATACATCACATCACTAAGTCATTTTAAAACCTTGTACAATCTATATATATAATCTATATCTATAATACGCGAAGGCATTTTTTGTGCAGCATAAAATATCTGAACCGTTCGTTCGATTTTCAAAAATAAGGTGACAAATTTTACTTTTTCGATAAGAGTTGCCACCTTTAAAAACCGAAATGGTTTTAAAAAGCTTTGTTTCTTAGTTGAACTATAGTAGGGTTGCCACCTGTTTAAAAATCATATTAGGTAAGAAAAATATGTATCACCATATGGATACCAAACGAAAGGGGTTTCAGAAAGTATTAATTTGAAAATATTTTTAAGAGGATTGCCACCTGCTTGAAATGTCGAGTTTAGTTTATTTATGCACAAGTTATATGAAACATCGAAATGTCATGGATGTCAAACGGAGGAGTGTTAAGAAATATTTAGTTTGAACGCCAGAATATGTTTGAGGTGTTGAAAGAGGGTTGCCACCTATTTTAAAAGTTAAATTCAAATTATTTAATAAGTTTAATGAATTATAAAATAATGGGTATTAGTCGTAGGGGGTTCGAAAAACTTTTATTTCTTTCTGAACTCGTATTTGCTTTCATTAAGTAAACGGAACTGCAAAAAACTTGGGGCATTGTTGACTGGTCACTTCTCGAGGCACAAATACCTGACTCTGCTCAGTATACATGACAACCCCATTTGTCCTTCGGGCCTTGAGGAGGTTTAGGCGGCGGAGAATTTTTTTATGCTTCTTCCCCGCCTTTGCGAGGATTAGGTACGAGTATGAGTCCTTTGAAGACAATGTGTTGAGAGATGAACACCTGAGCTTTTTAACACCAAAAAATCCGATTATTCGTAGAACTGTTTTAAATAAATTTTTCTTCCATTTGTAAAATTTTCGGGCTGTCTTATATGAGGTATTGCATATGGCGTATACGAGATATTTCATTAGCCATAATTAAAAAATAACCCATCCTATTAACATCCCATCCCTTTTGAATGTTTCGGAAAATTTTCAATCAACAATAATTGCATAGATCTTAGTTAAGAAATTTTAAAATGTTTGTATTGTCGAAGCAATCAATTTTAGTGGCTCATTAATTACCACAAAAGTGTCAACGGCTTGTCAATGCGTAGCAAACTCTAATCCTATTTTGGCTTGGTGCATTGCGCGAAAATGTTATTTGACGCAACAATCATCAATTTTAAAAGGACACATGATGAGATTCTTTGCATTTACCAACACATAAATTGGCTTATGTAGAAATATGAGCAAAAAAAATGCACAGAAATGGAAAAAACAACCTTTCAGCAATTATAAATGACCATAAAGTCATCAAGGAAAGTTGAGAACGAAAAGGGTATTATGGTTTAGCGTTTTTATGAGATGGTTGGTTAAAGCGTCAAAACACATTTGCAGTGTCAAATGTTTATTTTCAATGTTTACAAAAAAAAATTCCTGCATCATTTGCTTGTTAACGTGTCATTGGACTGGAGAGCCAGCGCATTTCTTCAACACTCGTTTTTTTTTTTTGTTAGTGTGAATGGTATTTTCAGTTTGTGCACAATTTTATTGTTATTCATTAATTTTAATGTTTGCATGCATTTTCGAAAATTCTATCATTTGAAAATTCTACACACAAAGGTAACAATGAAATGGCTGTTACCACCAAACCCCCGCTATATTGCATGCTGGTCACCAGTAATGCAAAACCCTTAGCGGAATCCTTGAAACTCGTTACCCACTCGGCTACTTTCCCACTCCCACTCAGTCACTCAACCACTCACTCGCTCGACCACTCACTCACTCACTCAGCTGTGCGTTCATTTATTCGATAAACAAAAAACAAAACCAAGCGAAAATTGAGGTTGTAAACCCTTTTACCCATTTAGTAAGAATAATAATAAAAGCTTGCATGAAAAACAATAAAAACAGCAACAACAACAATGCCAGCAAAAATTTTAATAACAAACAATACAAAACAGCTTATTTGCGTAAATGTGCGTTTGCCATCGCAAGGTAATTGAGGTAGCGACAGAATTCTATAAAATAACAACAACCAATGCAACAACCCCACCACTTCACACAATAGTTGTTTACCTATTTCACACTTTGACAGCAGTCAACTTTCACTTGAGTCCTGGGGCTCAACCTTCCATTTGTATGCGGTTCTTTTGTGCGCAAAACGCTGCCAAAGGGGTAAATATGGTGGTATTCGATATTGTTATGCTTTTGTTGTTGCCATTTTTCTCACAGCAACAACTATTAAATTCGATTAACACACACGGTCAGCTATTTAGCAAAATTTACATTTTAACTACTTACATTTATTTCGAACTAATGCCGAATTTCCACTAGGCATTGAAATGACAAAAAAATGGAGGCATTTAAAAAATGCCATGTGGAAAGGCATTTAATGTCTATTTTTAACCGACTTCCAAAAAAAGAGGAGGTTATCAGTTCGTCGGAATATTTTTTTTTTTTTTTAATGTATGTTACCGCATAACTTTGGACCACGTCAATCGATTTCGATAATTTTTTTGCATCGGAAAGGTAGTGTCTCAGAGGTGGTCCCATACTAATCTGGTTAAGATCCGATCAGCGGATCATGAGATATATATATATATAATTTTTTTTTTATATGGGAGTTGAAGTCGTTTTTTTTTTGCTAAAAATTACTAGTTTAACGTAATGACAGGAATAAATTTTAATGCTCGGCTGTTTAAAAACAATTTTTGCCATTTAATGCCTAGTGAAAGTCCAGCATTGGTATTGGGATGTTTTAATGGAAAAAACTTAATAAAAATGTGAATGTGAAGATGTCTCGTACCTGTCAGGCACACCTAGACCACCTTGGGCCCCTTATGATACATTTTTCCTTTCCCTAGAAGCCAAACCAGTTCGTCTTTCTTTTCGTCTACAAAATTGTAGATGCCAGCTGTAGTTACTGCAACCTGGAGGTACTGCAACCAGGAAGAAGTGATGGAACGTATATCCGCAGGCACTTGCAACCGCTGGACAGTAATATAGATAGAGCTCCATTATTTCCTCTAGATACTTAGTTAAAATGCACAAGATACGACAAAAGTCATATGTATAAACCCATTCTGTTGGCCTGAATTTCCATCAATCAGTGACCTATAATAACGCCGATTAAATAACGAAGTAGTGGTCGCACCAGTAGAAAGAGTGGACTAGATCATCTTTCATCTAATTCAAGGCAGATATGTATATCGTGCTATCCAACTCGTGAAATGTGCAGGCCATATTCCAAGTATTCATCTCTTCGATAAGTTATTTTTCCGTCGGAGTTTTTGAGATGATAGCTTTGAAAGCGGCACTCATTGCATACAATGAGGTTCCCCTCCTTGCCAGTTCATCTGCCATGTAGTTGCCTGGTTTGACCTTGAGGTTTCTATTTACCACACAAAAAAGTATCGGATTTCGGGAATCGGTTAGCGTCTAAAACTATTCTCGTTCATGTATGTATGTATTTGGTTAATTTATTTTTATTAGACAAAATAGGGTTATTCTCTGAGTCTTGCAAAGCCCTTGCATGGTGCACGGATTGCACGGTTTGCAAAGCTGTCCCATACGAAAACCGGTTTTAACCGTGCAATCCGTGCAATCTGTGCACCATGCAAGGGCTTTGCAAGACTCAGAGAATACCCCTAATATGTTTCGCTTTCCTCTTCAGCTCTTTATACCGATCCTATATAGCTTGGTATGGGCCTGATCGCTGCGTATCATTCTGCGGAGTATTTTCTCTCTACACGTTGATATTATTTTGCCGACATCCAATTATGCTCATACTTCATCATCAGCGGCTCGTACATAGGCAAAAAGAAATGCGATGAGAGCTGAGTGAGGCGTCTTTGGCCTCTATGTTTCTATTGCATATTTTCGACTTAAGCTTACTTTGTGTTCTCAGACTAGATCGATAGAAGAGCTTCTATTTTCTGCGCATCCTAATAAAATTTTAGACGCAATTTCTTTGCTACGCAGAGTCAATGTTATGTCCCCGAATCGTAGTTACATCTAACACCCCGGAGACTTGCCTTCCGTCTAACAGAACTTAGTTGATTAGATTATTCGCTTTTCAATCTGATGATATGCTCGTAGCCCAGCGTAGTCAGATGTATGGCTCATTACCTCAACTGGCTCTTATGCTGAAAGCTGGTGCTATAAACTATAATCTTTCCGGCCTCGGAGAGCTTGATTAGCTTTAATCCGTTACTAGGTTTCTAGTATTTTATTTTCATATAATCCAGTGAATACCACCAAAGTGTAACTCATATGTTTCTGCAAACTTTTTTTTGCTACTAACACAAGCGCACGCATCCAAAATCAAACAGCATAACTTTTACGTCAAATTGCATTAAAATTTCATAAATCAAATGAAAAATTCGAAACATCAACCATGGTTTTAACAAAAATTATAAAGTAAAAAAAAACTGAAAAAACTTGAGGGGAAAAACCGAGAACCAGCAGTCAACCACGCAGAAGAAAAGTAACAAGTCGAAAATTAAATTAGAGCAAACAAACAAAGGTACACCAGCAGAAGCGTAAATTGTTGATGGACTACGGAATAGAAAAAGTGAGGACACGGAGTGCTCGGAACGCACATTCATAGGTTTAGATATGTGTGCGAACAAAAAGTTAAACATAGCATTAAATTGCATGAGACAGGCGAATCAGCGGCAACAGCAGCAGCAGCTTCACAAAACTAACTTGACAAGGCAAGGGGCAGAACACTAAAATTTTGTTGCAAGCATTAATAATAGCTTTAGAGCAGAAGGAAAATTCTAGCATTAAAAATTTTCGGTATCCAAGTGTATATTTATTTATAAGCGCTTGGGTATGATTGTGCGTTTGTCTGAATGTTGCATTGGTGATGTCGTGCGGTGATGCAATTACCAGATGGACGCAACACAAATTACACGCATCAAATGTGTACGTACATATGTATGTGATACAGCTCAGGGAAAATCCAATAGCAGACACCCACACACGCGAGGGAGATTTTTTTCTTTTTCATCTAAATTGTGAACTGAATGTACATACATATTTAGGTACTTATGCAACATATGGTCGCAACATAGAAAACAAACCTGAATGCTGTGCAAGGCATTAAGTGAGAGTATAAAGCGAGGGTGCGGCATTGCTACAGATATAATTACAACTACTACAATCATGTGTACGCATGGTGAAAGGTATGTAATATGCTGGTTACAGGTACACTTCATGGCGACAGGACACTTGCGACATATGTTTGCGCGCAACTCACCCTGCTGTTTTGTCTAGTATCTATAGTCATGTGAAAAATAATAGAGACACGACATTTTGACCAATTTTGGCCTTTTTTTTTCTTTATTTAATGTTTATTATGTCACAGCGCATTATCTAACAAAAAATATTTTATAAGTCCAATTTTCAAACTTTGTAAAAAACTAAAAAAAAATCTAAAAAATTTTGGCGAAGTATGCTGTTTTATAGCCCATTAAGTTCTAGCTTACGCTATCACGCATTTTCGTCCATACAAAGTTTAGTAGGTTCGTATTTTTTTTTTGTATCGAAGATAATAATAACCAACCAACCGCACGAAAAAACCATCAAAAATCAACTCGGATTCTTAGCCGCTTGAAACTTGTACGTTTTTAGACTACTAAAAATCCTTAATAGGAAGTTTGTTGCTGTTGAAGAAATTGTTTTTGAATTTTTCTAAAATGTTTGAAATATGGACATGTATAATTTTTGTTAGATAATTTTTTATAAAAAAAGTAATTATTTGTATAGGAAAGTAATAAACATTAAACAAAGAAAATAAAAATAGCCAAAACTGGTGCAAATGTCGTGTTCCTATTATTTTTCACATGACTGTATATATGTATTTACCTGTGTGTTATTTTCAAAATTATTTTTAATTTTCTGATGCGTTCTAATCTTGTTCTACACATCAGAAACAATAATAGCTCAATAATTTCAAATGCGTTCTTCGCGCAGGACATTGCACCCCCAAATATCAACAGACATGCCATTACATCCCTGCAACTCATTTTCGTCTATGTGTGCGTGGTACTGTCAAATGTCATTTACGTTTGCTCATTCATTGTTACTGTTACCAGCGACTCATCTTAATCTTTGCCGCCTCCACTCTTACCTGCCTACGTTGCCGCGCTTTGCGTATCATCCTTGATTTGAGTGCAATGTCCTTTGTATTGGCACCGCTGGCCAGCATATATTCTGCTGTTGTTGCTTCTTCTATTGCATGTTTGCTTCAAATAATTACCTTTGGCCATAATTAACGCGCCTTATATTAACATTTATGCCACAACAAAGTACCTACATACATACATACATACGTTTGTAGCTATTTATGTGGAATATCCTTGTTTAATAATTGCCTCATCGATGTGGCACGCATCGCTGCATTGAGCTGTTTATTGTTAATCGGTGAATAGTAATGTCAAGTACTTTTTCTATGTGTGGTGGCCTAGCTGCTCCCCCAATGGAGGAACCTACAATTTTACGCCGCTTCCGAACGAATGTCCTAAGAAGAGGAAATGAACCCGACCTATTTAAGGCCGCTGTCGTTCCCAAGCACTTAATGAATTCGGTGGTTTAGTAATTAGTCTCGAAGAATATCAAGTTTGTAAGTCCGCAACATGATTCAGGCCTCACAAAGACATACGAAAAGCCTTCCCAGTTTTTCGGCGAGCTCGGTTCATTTGCTCCGGGTTGGAACCCTTAAGATAAGAATAGATTTTTTTTAAAGGACTTAGAAATTCCAAAGATATGCCCACCATGCATAACAAATATTGCACTGATTCCCAGAACTTTAGAGTGACCGAATCCAAGGTCCATATATGAAGGGGATTCAATCATGCTGCCTTGCTTCTGGCATGATATCCATCGCAAAGGTCGGTAGGTAGAAGATTCATTATAGTTCTTAGGGCTTCACTGGGTGATTAACATGAAAGCATTCTTTTGGACCTTATCTATTTTGGTACTACAAAGAATGGGTCGGTCAGCCACAGTGTGAAAACAATGCATAATGTGCGGTTTCAGACCTCTATCGCTTCACCACCGCTGTTTTACAGAAGTAGAGGCTGGATATGGCTTTTCTGGATCGCTCCGTATGGTTATATCGAAGTATAAGCCCCAGTGTAAGCGAGAGTGTAACCCCACGCCATTTAGAGAGGAAGTCTGAAAAGTCGCCATTGTATATTTCCTCTTTCCATTCCTCTCGACCAGCTAATCATGAGACAGAGAGCGTTCTGTAATAATCATTCATAGCTAGCATAGCTAATCTTTTGGCTTTAGGCTCGCTTGCTGTTTTGGACCGGGAGGGACTTATAGCATTTTTTGGCTGCTCCGACTTTTTCATCCAAGAGCGCTAGGACAAGAGTAAAATACTGCTTATAGTTATTTAAGGTTAGGGTAGGTTAGTTTATTGTAGCAGACCCTACGAGGGACTCACTAAGACTTTAATTAGATTATGTTACCACATTACGCAAACTCTTTTAACGGTAACTACAGGTTCTCTGTCTTAAACTATGAGAAGTGCTGGGTGCTCAAAACAAAACTTTTCGCGAGTGTTGAGGAAATGCGCCCCGAGGTGTTTAAACGTTAGTCCTGCGAATGCCGGGCAGCTGAGATGATTCCACCTCGTCTTAAAGACAGCTGCGGCAGTAGGTATCCGTGACGATATTAAATCACATATCGTGGGTTCCTTATAAAAAATGTCCGGTTCAGTACACCTGTTAGGATCGAAAACTGGCATCTAGCCTTCTTCCGAAGCTCCCTTGACTATGTCTGGTCAACAACAGGCCACAAGGACCTTGCAACTTTGCATGTTTGGGTTTTGTCCCTGCGCTCACTTAGCCGACTGCGAATCTATCTGTCCAGAAGCAGGCGGCAGATTTCCAACGGAACTTCAATGCGTTCACTGTCCAAAATGATGGCCTGGAAGGCGCCCTGCCTAGGGAATTAATCTGTACTCCAAGGCGGTTGAGATGAGATAGAGGTCGGGCATTTCCCGATCCGTTCTGATCCTTTGATTAGCGATCGAAGCATCCTGATTTCCCCTTGGCTATCAGAGTAGATATTTACCATCCTTGTTCTCAAAAAATTGGTTCGTAGCCAATCGGCTGCCACTACCACAGGAAAGACGCTTCCTAGATCCAGCAGTGTTAACATAAGATTTATTGAGAGTTCTTGATGGTAGACGCCTCACTATGGGCTAAATCACATTTTTTTTGTTTAAAATCTAATATACCGAGAAGGAAAAGAGCTAACGCAATAATTTTTTGTGTGAATAAAGTTCAAGTTATGTCGGTTAAAGGAAAACTAAAGCGAACGTCAACACGCTTTACTTGAGGAGTTAAAATGAGGGGCGAAGTTGACCATGTTCAAAAAATTTATGACCTTTCGATTTTCTTTTTGCTGTATCTCAGAGGCGAATCACGATATCGATACAATTTTTGTTTTAAATAGTAGTAAATGAAATGTACATTAAGAAAAGGCTTATTAGAATACCATCAACCCCTAAATTCAGGGTTGAAATAAGGGGTGAATGGCTAAAACCCAGAAAATTCACTGAAAAATCTTATAAAGTGTTTTCATAGGTGCCGAAAACGATTCCTATAATTACTTCTGCAAGGATTGATTTATTGGGATATCATCAACCCTTCATTTGGAGATTAAAATAACGGGTAAGTTGCTGAAAACAAGAAAATTCTAGAAATCGATGTCCTTTCGCTTTTCTTTTTGCTGTATCTCAAAGGAAAATCATGATACCGATACAATTTTTTTTTTTAATTGTAGTAAATTTAATATAGATTAAGGAAAAGCTTATTAGGATACCATCAACCCCTAAATTAGGGGTTGAAATAAGGGGTGAATGGCTAATACCCAGAAAATTCACTGAAAAACATTCTAAAGTGTTTTCATAGGAGGCGAAAACAATTTCCAAAATTATTTCTGCAAGGTGTATTTTATTAGGATACCATCAACCCCTAAATTAGAGGTTGAAACAAGGGGTGAGTGG
>NW_023458559.1:34006464-34015507 GCF_013731165.1 Rhagoletis pomonella
CAGCTTCTACTCGTAAATCACCAGAAGTGTTATGAAAAGTACAAACTCATTATCCCTTCGAAGCCAAAGAAGGCTGCATTCAATCAAAAGCTATGCACAGCAAATGCAAAAACTAACAAAAAACTATTAAATCGTTGGGGAGTTTATGAAGAGCAGCAAAAATTTGATGTGTGTGACGACGTTATATATGTATATGCATACACATTTATTTTGGAAGGAATTTGTTTAATTTCGTTTGCCATATATCTCTTTTTATCTCCTTTTCAAAACACACAGCCTGATGTCAACTTCAAGCAACAATGAGGCATTCAATTTGGTATGCATTGAAATTTTATTATATTCATTATCCTTTTTCCCAAACTAAAGGAACACAATGGCATAGATAATAGTGCAAATTGATAGTTTTAAGTAAGCGTCTGTGCATCAAAAATAGCCAAATAACTGAAAGTAATTTAACTTTTCTCATTTTACACAACTCATTCACTTTGCTATGGGTGTGAATAGACAGTGTCTTAAATTTTTGTTATTCTCTGCAATTTTGATCTGATAAAGAGTGCGCATTAGTGTTAAAATGTTTCGATGTTCCGAATGTGCCATTGGCTTATAGTTGCTCATACGCCCCGTGGTCTGCTAAGTTAGCATAGTTTGCTTGGTGTGGCTGCAGATGTTCAAACCAGCGTACCTGGGGTTTGTGGCTAGTTGGCATACCACGTGTGTCACGACCACTTTTTCACCTTGTACTCGCTTGCTTATGGGATTATTTACTTACAATGAGAAAGCGAAAGTAGGACGTGGCACATGTTCAACCGGTATCGATGCTTGCGGTAACTTGACGAATGAAATATAGCACCAGAAACAGATAAGTAGGAGATCGTGAGTTCGAGTCTCCGAAAGGCCTGTCCTACATCTAAGTTTGATAATCCGAATCAGACATACTCGTTCTTCCTAATTTAATAAACCTTTTCAACCGGGTCACTTTCACTTTATCTCTCATACTGCGGCGGTTTGTTAGCGATACATCACATCACTAAGTAATTTTAAAACCTTGTACAATCTATATATAAGTATGTATAATCTATATGTATAATACGCGAAGGCATTTTTTGTGCAGCATAAAAGATCTGCACCGTTCGTTCGATTTTCAAGGCGCTTGGCCTGTAGATGTGCAAACTGGTTTTATTTTTTGGAAAAGTGTTACCACCTGTTGAAAAATTAAATAAAAATTATTTAAAACTCAATGCCATCATATCCGTACCGTTCGTTCGATTTTCAAAAATGAGGTGTCAAATTTAAAGCCTTGGACTGTATGTGCAATAAGGTTTTTTGTTTTTTCGATAAGAAACTTATACACCAATTATTAAAAATAAATAAATCATCTATTATAAAATGGGTATCAACCGAAATGGGTTTGAAAAGCTTTGTTTCTTAGCTGAACTATAGTAGGGTTGCCACCTGTTTAAAAATCATATTAGGTAAGAAAAATATGTATCACCATATGGATACCAAACGAAAGGGGTTTCAGAAAGTATTAATTTGAAAATATTTTTAAGAGGATTGCCACCTGCTTGAAATGTCGAGTTTAGTTTATTTATACACAATTTATATGAAACATCGAAATGTCATGGATGTCAAACGGAGGAGTGTTAAGAAATATTTAGTTTGAACGCCAGAATATGTTTGAGGTGTTAAAAGAGGGTTGCCACCTATTTTAAAAGTTAAACTCAAATTATTTAATAAGTTTAATGAATTATAAAATAATGGGTATTAGTCGTAGGGGGTTCGAAAAACTTGTATTTCTTTCTGAACTCGTATTTGCTTTCATTAAGTAAATGGAACTGCAAAAAAACTTGGGGCATTGTTGACTGGTCACTTCCCGAGGCACAAATACCTGACTCTGCTAAGTATACATGACAACCCCATTTGTCCTTCAGGCCTTGAAGAGGTTTAGGCGGCGGGAAACTTGTTTATGCTTCTTCCCCGCCTTTGCAAGGATTAGGTACGAGTATGAGTCCTTTGAAGACAATGTGTTGAGAGATGAACACCTGAGCTTTTTAACACCAAAAAATCCGATTATTCGTAGAACTGTTTTAAATAAATTTTTCTTCCATTTGTAAAATTTTCGGGCTGTCTTATATGAGGTATTGCATATGGCGGATACGAGATATTTCATTAGCCATAATTAAAAAATAACCCATCCTATTAACATCCCATCCCTTTTATATGTTTCGGAAAATTTTCAATCAACAATAATTGCATAGATCTTAATTGAGAAAATTGAAATATAAAAAATGTTTGTATTGTCGAAGCAATCAATTTTAGTGGCTCATTAATTACCACAAAAGTGTCAACGGCTTGTCAATGCGTAGCAAACTCTAATCCTATTTTGGCTTGGTGCATTGCGCGAAAATGTTATTTGACGCAACAATCATCAATTTTAAGAGGACACATGAGAGATTTTTTGCATTTACCAACACATAAATTGGCTCATACAGAAATATGAGCAAAAAGAAAATACACAGAAATGGAAAAAACAACCTTTCAGCAATTATAAATGACCATAAAGTCATCAAGGAAAGTTGAGAACGAAAAGGGTATTATGGTTTAGCGTTTTTATGAGATGGTTGGTTAAAGCTTCAAAACACATTTGCAGTGTCAAATGTTTATTTTCATTGTTTATAAAAAAAAATTCCTGCATCATTTGCTTGTTGACGTGTCATTGGACTGGAGAGCCAGCGCATTTCTTCAACACTCGTTTTTTTTTGTTAGTGTAAATGATATTTTCAGTTTGTGCACAATTTTATTGTTATTCATTAATTTTAATGTTTGCATGCATTTTCGAAAATTCTATCATTTGAAAATTCTACACACAAAGGTAACAATGAAATGGCTGTGACCACCAAGCCCCCGCTATATTGCATGCTGGTCACCAGCAATGTAAAACCCTTAGCGTAATCCTTGAAACTCGTTACCCACTCGACTACTTTCCTACTCCCACTCAGTCACTCACTCACTCAACCACTCACTCGCTCGACCACTCACTCACTCACTCAGCTGCGCGTTCATTTATTCGATAAACAAAGAACAAAGCCAAGCGAAAATTGAGGTTGTAAACCCTTTTACCCATTTAGTAAGAATAATAATAAAAGCTTGCATGAAAAACAATAAAAACAACAACAACAACAATGCCAGCAAAATTTTTAATAACAAACAATACAAAACAGCTTATTTGCGTAAATGTGCGTTTGCCATCGCAAGGTAATTGAGGTAGCAACAGAAATTCTATAAAATAACAACAACCACGATTGCAAAGTGCAACAACTCCACCACTTCACACAATAGTTGTTTACCTATTTCACACTTTGACAGCAGTCAACTTTCACTTGAGTCCCAGGGCTCAACCTTCCATTTGTATGCGGTTCTTTTGTGCGCAAAACGCTGTCCAAGGGGTAAGTATGGAGGTATTCGATATGGTTATGCTTTTCTTGTTGCCATTTTTCTCACAGCAACAACTATTAAATTCGATTAACACATACGGTCAGCTATTTACTGTTCGAAATCGCATATAAATATTTGTTGGGGAGTACAAAATTTACATTTTAACTATGAACTTAAAGTTATTTCGAACTAATGCCGAATTTCCACTAGGCATTGAAATGACAAAAAAATTGGAGGCATTTAAAAAATGTCATGTGGAAATGCATTTAATGTCTATTTTTTAACGTAATGACAGGAAAAAATCTTAATGCTCAGCTTTGTCATAAAAATTTTTGCCATTTAATGCCTAGTGAAAGTCCAGCATTGGTATTGGGATGTTTTAATGGAAAAGAAGTTAATAAAAATGTGAATGTAAAGATGTCTCGTATCTGGAAGGTACACCTAGGCTACCTTGGGCCCCTTATCATATATTTTTCCTTTCCCTAGAAGCCAAACCAATTCGTCTTTCTGGTAAAGTATACAAAATTGTAGATGCCAGCTGTAGTTACTGCAGCCAGACGCTCAAGGAAGAAGTGATGGAACGTATATCCGCAGGCACTTGCAACCGCTGGGCAGTGATATAGATAAAGCTCTATACTCTCCATTATTTCCTCTAGATACTTAGTTAAAAAGCATGACATATGACAAAAGTCATAAGTATAAACCCATTTTGTTGGCCTGAATTCCCATCAATCAGTGACCTCTAATAACGCCGATTAAATAACGAAGTAGTGGTCACACCATTAGAAAGAGGGGACTAGATCATCTTTCATCTAAATCAAGCCAGATTTATCATGCTATAAAATGCGTGAAATGTGCCGACAATATTGTAAGTATTCACCTCTTCGATAAGTTATTTTTCCGTCGGAGTTTGTAGCATGTAGTTGCCTGGTTTGACCTAGCACTTGAGGTTTCTATTTACCACACAAAAGAGTATCGGATTTCTGGAATCGGTTAGCGTCTAAAACTATTCTCGTTCATGTATGTATGTATTTGCTTAATTTATTTTTATTAGTCAAAATATGTTTCGCTTTCCTCTTCAGCTCTTTAAACCGATCCTATATAGCTTGGCATGGGCCCGATCGCAGCGTATCACTCTACGGGGTATTTTTCTCTCTACACGTTGATATTATTCGTCGCAGCAATTATTTATGCGATTTTGCCGACATCCAATTATGCTTATACTTCATCATCAGCGGTACGTACATAGGCAACGAGAAATGCGATTCCATCTCTGTCTGTGGTCTGTTGAATACTGCTCTTAGTGTTGTTATGAGAGCTGAATGAGGCGTCTTTGGGCTCTCTGTTTCTATTGCATATTTTCGACTTAGGCTTACTTTGTGTTCTCAGACTAGATCGATAAGAGAGCTTCTATTTTCTGCGCATCCTAGTAAAATTTTAGACGCAAGTCCTTTGCTGCGCAGAGTCAATGTTATGTCTTCGAATCGTAGTTACATCTAGCACCCTGGAGACTTGCCTTCCATCTAACAGAACTTAGTCGATTAGATTTTTCGCTTTTCAATCTGATGATATGCTCGTAACCCAGCGTAGCCAGCTGTATGGCTCATTGCCTCAACTGGCTCTTATGCTGAAAGCTGGTGCTATAAACTATAATCTTTTCGGCCTCGGAGAGCTTGATTAGCTTTAATCCGGTACTGGGTTTCTAGTATTTTATTTTCATATAATCCAGTGAATACCACCAAAGTGTAACTCATATGTTTCTGCAAACTTTCTCTTGCTACTAACACAAGCGCTCGCATCGAAAATCAAACAGCATAACTTTTACGTCAAATTGCATTAAAATTTCATAAATCAAATGAAAAATTCGAAACATCAACTATGGTTTTAACAAAAATTATAAAGTAAAAAAAATAAAACGGAAAAAACTTGAGGGGAAAAACCGAGAACCAGCAGTCAACCACGCAGAAGAAAAGTAACAAGTCGAAAATTAAATTAGAGCAAACAAACAAAGGTACAACAGCAGAAGCGTAAATGGTTGATGGACTACGGAATAGAAAAAGTGAGGACACGAAGTGCTCGGAACGCACATTCATAGGTTTAGATGTGTGTGTGTATGCATGTCTGTGCGAACAAAAAGTTAAACATAGCATTAAATTGCATGAGACAGGCGAATCAGCGGCAACAGCAGCAGCAGCTTCACAAAACTAACTTGACAAGGCAAGGGGCACAAGACTAAAATTTTGTTGCAAGCATTAATAATAACTTTAGAGCAGACGGAAAATTGTAGCTTTAAAAATTTTCGGTATCCAAGTGTATATTTATTTATAAGTGCTTGAGTACGTTTGTCTGAATGTTGCATTGGTGATGTCGTGCGGTGATGCAATTACCAGATGGACGCAACACAAATTACACGCATCAAATGAGTACGTACATATGTATGTGATACAGCTCAGGGAAAATCCCATAGCAGGCACCCACACACGCGAGGGAGATTTTTTTCTTTTTCATCTAAATTGTGAATTGTATGTACATATTTAGGTACTTATGCAACATATGGTCGCAACATAGAAAACAAACCTGAATGCTGTGCAAGGCATTGAGTGAGAGTAAATATAAAGCGAGGGTGCGACATTGCTACAGATATAATTACAACTACTACAATCATGTGTACGCATGGTGAAAGGTATGTAATATGCTGGTTACAGGTACACTTCATGGCGAGAGGACACTTGCGACATATGTTTGCGCGCAACTCACCCTGCTGTTTTGTCTAGTATCTATAGTCATGTGAAAAATAATAGATACACGACATTTTGACCAGTTTTGGCAATTTTTTTTTTCTTTACTTAATGTTTATTATGTTACAGCGCATTATCTAACAAAAAATATTTTATAAGTCCAAATTTCAAACTTTGTAAAAAATTAAAAAAAAAATTCAACAGAATTTTACAACAAAGACAAAGTTTATATTATGAAATTCGAAATATGCTGTTTTATAGCCCATTAAGTTCTAGCTCACGAGAGTGTAAGTTTCAAGTGGCTAAGAAATCGCGCTTATTTTTGAGAATTTTTTTTTCTGACGGTATCACGCATTTTCGTCCATACAAATTTTAGTAGGTTCGAAATTTTTATTTTTTTTTTGTATCGAAGATAATAATAACCAACCAACCGCACAAAAAATTATCAAAAATCAACTCGGATTCTTAGCCACTTGAAGCTTGTACATTTTTAAACTACTAAAAATTTTTAATAGGAAGTTTGTTGCTATTGTAAGATTTATTTGAATTTTTCTAAAAATTTTAATTTTGGACATATATAATTTTTGTTTTTATAAAAAAGTAATTATTTGTATAGGAAAGTAATAAACATTAAACAAAGAAAAGAAAAATAGCCAAAACTGGTGAAAATGTCGTGTTCTTATTATTTTTCACATGACTGTATATATGTATTTACCTGTGTGCTATTTTCAAAATTATTATTAATTTTCTGATGCGTTCTAATCTTGCTCTACCCATCAGAAACAATAATAGCTCAATAATTTCGAATGCGTTCTTCGCGCAGGACATTGCACCCCCAAATATCAACAAACATGCCATTACATCCCTGCAACTCATATTGGTCTAAGTGTGCGTGGTACTGTCAAATGTCATTTACGTTTGATCATTCATTGTTACTATTACCAGCGACTCATCTTAATCTTTGCCGCCTCCACTCTTACCTGCCTACGTTGCCGCGCTTTGCGTATCATCCCTGACTTGACTGCAATGTCCTTTGTCTTGGCACTGCTGGCCAGCATATATTCTGCTGTTGTTGCTGCTTCTATTGCATGTTTGCTTCAAATAATTACCTTTGGCCATAATTAACGCGCCTTATATTAACATTTATGCCACAACAAAGTACCTACATACATACATACATACATTTGTAGCTATTTATGTGGAATATCCTTGTTTAATAATTGCCTCATCGATGTGGCACGCATCGCTGCATTGAGCTGTTTATTGTTAATCGGTGAATAGTAATGTCAAATACTTTTTCCAAGTGTTTGGCCTAGCTTCTCCCCCAATGGAGGAACCTATAATTTTAGGCCGATTCCGAATACGAATGGGCAACGGTTTTATGAGAAGGTTCCTCAAGGCAGAAATACTATAAACGCGGAGTTCGCAGTGAGCCGACTTAACCCAACCTATTTAAGGACGCTGTCGTTCCCCAGCACTTAATGAGTTCTGTTTTTTAGTAACTGGTATCGAAGAATATCAAGTTTGTAAGTCCGCAACATGATTCCGGCCTCACAAAGACATACGAAAAGCCTTCCCAGTTTGTCGACGAGCTCGGTTCATTTGATCCGGACTGGAACCCTTAAGATAAGAATAGCTTTTTTTAAAAGGACTTAGAAATTCCAAAGATATGCCTACCATGGATAACAACTATTGCGCTGATAATGGGGTGATCCATTTGTATAAGAGTTTTACATCATTTTTATTGATTCTTTGCCAGATCCACTAAGGAATGGAATAGGTGGGTTCCTACGCCCATCTTTCGCTTGCCAGTTCAATGACAACCGATTTGTTTAGAAAAAGAGTTAAGTGAGCAAACAAAATATTGTGCCGGTGTAGTCCAGGTTCCCAGAACTTTAGAGTGACCGAATCCAAGGTCCATATATGAAGGGGATTCAATCATGCTGCCTTGCTTCTGGCATGATATCCATCGCAAAGGTCGGTAGGTAGAAGATTCATTATAGTTCCTAAGGCTTCACTGGGGGTACAGGGTGATTAACATGAAAGCATTCCTTTGTACCTTATCTTTTTTGCTACTATAAAGATTGGGTCGGTCAGCCACAGTGCGAAAACAATGCATAATATACGGTTTCAGACCCCTATCGCTTCACCACCGCTGTTTTACATTACATTACATTAGAGGGCGGATATGGCTTTTCTGGATCGCTTCGTATGGTTATATCGAAGTATTTAACACCGTTAGAGAGTGTAAGCCCCACGCCATTTAGAGAGGGAGTCTGAAAAGTCGGCATTGTATATTTCCTTTTCCATCCCTCTCGTCCAGCTAATCATGAGACAGAGAGCGTTCTGTAATAGTCATTCATAGCTAGCATAGCTAATCTTTTGACTTTAGGCTCGCTTGCTCCTTTGGACCGGGGGGAACTTATAGAATTTTTTTGGCTACTCCGGTTTTTTTCATCCAAGAGCGCTAGGACAAGAGCAAAATACTGCTTATAGTTATTTAAGGTTAGGTTAGGTTAGTTTATTGTGGCGGACCCCACGAGGGACTCACTAAGGCTTTAATTAGATTATGTTACCACATTATACAAACTCTTTTAACGCTAACAGCAGGTTCTCTGTCTTAAACTATGAGAAGTGCTGGGTGCTCAAAACAAAGTTCCGCAGGCAGCTGAAGTTCACTCCGGAGAGCTTTTTTGGGAGTGCTGAGCAAGTGCGCACCGAGTTGTTTAAACCTTAGTCCTGCGAACGCCGGGCAGCTGAGATGATTGCACCTCGTCTTAAAGACAGCTGCGGCAGTAGGTATCCGTGACGATATTAAATCACACCGCGTGGGTTCCTTATAGAAAATGTCCGGTCAGTACACCTGTTAA
>NW_023458559.1:34015607-34023403 GCF_013731165.1 Rhagoletis pomonella
GAGTACATAAACGGTAGCTCTATAATTTATGCAATTTGACAAAGAACCTTTTGGGTAATATATCAAATGTCGTGTGAATTTTCGCGCCAGACAAATAAACGTATATGTGACACCTGAAATTAATTGAAGGAAACAATGAGAAGTTATAGACAAGTGGACATACACGTAAAAAATAACATTGCATAACATGCATATTAATTACAAATAAACTGATATAAAGCTCTATTTTTTTCCTGCAAAAAATATCTCTCGTATTGCCACGCAGACTGAAATTATTGTTTCTGTTTCGAAGCAAGTGCCTACGGGTAAGAAGGACGATGGGAAGAATATCGTCTGAAACAACAACCATTCTGCCAGCAGCGCGAAACTGCACACTGTCAGTTGGTATGTGATGGATGAACTTAACACTTTCAACAATATCATGGATTTTGATGGGCCTAATCACCATACAAGTCTCTAGCGCTTACACAAGGAACTGTACACTGGCAGAGAGGCGAGAGGTTTTGCCCCTTATTCCGCTTATAACAGGATGGGCAAATGAAGTTGTCATGTACGCCGATCCCAGTCAGGTGTTGTAGAATTACGGGAATGACAATCCCGAGGACCCTAGTCAGAGGCCGCCAGTGCTCGAATGGAGTGGAGGCTCAACTGGCAGTAGTTTCGGCTACGAGGCCTGACCATAGATTTAGTTCTGGTATCAAGGAGAACAGGAGCCCCCAGTATATACTATATTTACTCTGGCCTATTCATGGGAAGGCCCTTCGGGAAGTTTTCGTGGTGGGTGTGGTTTAACACACAAATGTGGGTAGAACCGGCCTTGGTTGGTTCGATGTGCAGTTGCATTCCAATCAGGTGTCGGACCCAGAGTACGCCAGAGGCTTTAGGTAGGCTTCGAGCCCTACGATTTTGATCCGCTGTGCCTTTGAGCGCCTAAACCCGTCATCGGTAGGTACGCAGGTAAATCACAGACACAAGTTGCCAGGTGTTTGTGTCGCTTGAAGTGACCAGCTACAGCAAACTAGCAAGTTGTCTGGCATTGAAGGTAACATGAGCTTTGCCCACCTGCAGCTCTCGTTGCCTCCAAGTCATTGCTGATCGAAGTACTCACCCAATTTCTGTTGGTGGCTTCGATGGCCGAAGGTGGGAGTTCTATAACTGGTTATGGACCGAGGAATGCCTGATCTGAGCCAACTCCAAATGGTCAGATTTCTCATTGTCAGTTACTCCCGAGTTACCTGGCACCCAGATTAAAGTAAGCTCGTAATGTTAACCAACATAATTTAGTCGAGACTTGCATGGCCCAACTAGTAAGGAAAGAAGTTAGAGGGCTGGTCAATGCTTGGCTGTCACTGCAGACACGTAAGCTAACAGTTTTGGAGCCATCAGTAAAGATGCGCAAATGTGTCAGTCCGGGCTCAGTTCTGGAATTAAACCAACCACTACTCTGGCACCAACACTGTCCCTGGCGGAAAGAGGGTGAGTGTAGGTAGGGCCAGTTCGGTGACCGGCGAAAGTCTCGAGTCAAATTATATAGCTTTTCCTCCAATAACATTTTAGTTTCAATCGTTTCAATAGCCGTCTTCGGGGAGAAGAATTTCACCTATATTTGCGGGGCAAGTCGGGGTGGAACTGCTAAATTGCAGGTAATTTAATTCAATATTTTCTCTTCAATCATGCAAAAGTAGATCCTTAATTTCTCTAGACTGCATAATATTTTTTATTGCAGTTCTATTTAAACTTTATTACCACTGCAGCAGAAATGAAAGTATAAAAGAAAAACAAATATTAGCGACTGCTTAAAAAGCAATTTTCACAATTCGGTTTGCGTGCAACACCCAAACAACAAAAGCCACCAAGTCCATTGACTTTATAGCCATTAGTGAAGCGCCACACTACCGCACCCTCACTCACTTCAGTGAATAGTAAAATATTTAACATCTCATTTCCTCAACCCGCTTTTGGCACCCATAATTAGCCTGGGTAGGTGTTGGCTAGCATTTATAAAGGTACTAATTTCCGTCAGATTGATGCAATTTTATTTATTTTGTTTCATTTATATTTTTTTTTTTGTTGCAGACGTTTGTTGATATTTGCCGCCAGTATTTTTGACAGTTTTCGTGTTATGAAATGTTTATGATTTTTGGTTGTTTTTGGCATTTGCTGTTGACATGCGATTAATAAATATAGAATCGCCGACACATACTTAGGTACTAACGCCAGCACTATGCAGTCCTTGTGGCGCGCATTGATGGCACAAAACTTTTCGCAGAATTTTTTTTTTTATAATATTTCCTCTTTGTGCATAGATTTTTATAACCAAAAGCTTTTCCCTCTTTTGCTTTGATTTGCTTTGGGCTTTTTTTTTTTGGTGCAACCTTTGCTATTATAATTTTTTTATGGGTTCATTTCCCAGCGGTCAATTACTTGAGCGTCTGTGATTTTTGTTTACATGCATTAATTCATAGATTTTTTTCATTTCCTTTATTTTGCTTTTTATATCCTTTATTTTCCGCATATTCTTTTTTAGTTAAATGAATTTGCTTTTTTGCGCTACTCTCTAAGGGTATGCTTTTGTTATAATTTCAATTTAATTTGCGTCTGAGTGTTAAGCAGCGTGAAAAGCTGTACTTAGCTGCGGACTTGTGCGGATTACAGGTGTTGGTTGGCCTGAGTGGTATTTTCTTTGTTAGAAAAATATGTAGAGGAAGAAATGGCATTTCAAGCGTAAATTTGCAAATATTATTTACGCAAAAATTGTTTTGCAAGTGACACTTTTGTTTAAATGGGCATTAAAAATTTTCCTTTTTATTTTACTGAATTTTTCATTTTGAAGCCACTTAACCCTTGCCTAAAAGGCAGTTCTTCAGTACAAAACAAAACCCGGTAAAAGGTGAAAATCAGATTCGCTGAGCCAAAGAAAAGGATTTTTTTGTGTACCTGACACCTTTGCACAATACACTGCGCCAGCTAATTCAAACTGCTGAGGGTTTAATTACGAGCTAGAGGAAAATAATATTAGCGAACGTGTATGCGAGTATATGCAATGCTTGAGCGCGGTATCGTTTATATAAAGTTGTGTAGATATGGTAAGGCCATTCTCTGTTATTCTCTTACTCTTTTCTCCTATTTATTATTTTAGTACCTATTATTTGTGTGTGTGTGTATTTTAACCTGCTTCAAATTGATTTCATGCATGAAATATGCAAGAGAGTCGTGCATGTGAGAGGCATAAAAACAGGCATTCCTAAAGCCAGTGGCTTCCTAATGCCATTGGCTGGGGGTGGTATATCCGGAGCTATATTTTTTAAAACCAGCAAACACCTTTAGAACGGTCGTCCGAGTAGCCGTCCCTCGTTCAACGCCGCTGGTGTTAGAAAAACTAATTCTTCGGCTCACGGCTTTCTCGTGGTTGTTTATATCGACGGACGGGCAGGATGGTTCGTTCAAGTTCTAGTCTATGGTATCCACAATAACGATTGTTTTTAGAGGCTAGTTTCCAACTGCCGTAAGGGGACATGGATCAAGCTAGGCTACCTTTTGTCAGCAAAAACTTTAAGATGGCATTGGCTGTTAGTCACTTGGCAGTATCACTATCCACTTTACGACTTTTGCGCCGATTAAGATGGGTTCATTAAAGCCATTACTGCTTTATTGGCTGTGGTGAAAATATTTAAACGTGGGCATAGATTTCCGCCAAGGAAATTCTGCAGTAGTCCGGAAGCTTGTTTAGCATTAAATATAAGCTCAAGTTATGGTTAAAATGCAGCAGCTCCCACAACCTTTAAAGTAAAGATGAGTACCGTGTTTAAATCGGAGTTCATTCTTCTACTTGTCTTGCACTATTATGACTTGTCAGTGCCGATTTCTCCGCTGAGTTCTTTGTAACAACGTATCTAGTGCTGCCGTTGGAGTGAAAAATGCTCCAGAATACTATCCGGCCTGTCTGACGTGCTCTTTTATTAGTGTAATGACTTGGAATTACTCCCTCTTCCCCAATTAATTTCCACACCAATTGACTGCCCATAATAATTCCTATATTTTCTTATAAAAATAAGTTCTCTGGACTTATTTCCAGCCTCACCACTCTAGTCCAGTTGTGAATGTTTTACAATGTCTTCTCGAGTATTTCACTCATTGCGTTTAGACATCTACCAAAGATAGTATTGGCTAGACCATCGGCATAAAACTGTTAATGTGGGAGCCATGCCTCTCCTTTTGAATAAGACTACAAGCACCGACATCGACGGGGATATAATACACTCTGAGGAGTGACTCAGTTTGCCTTAATATACCTTGTCGCTGGGCTCTACTTAGCCAGCACTGTCGGGCAGCTCCAAAGGTTGGCATTCCATTGACTTTCAATAATGTCTCGATGAAGGCGATATGTCGATTGTGTCCAGTTGTTAATTCGCCATAGTTTAGAGACTTTGCTATTTGCCACACCGCACTATAAAAAACAGCCTCTGTTCATTTACCCCTCCTAGAAGCATATTGATCCTTTTTCAAGTAAAATTCTCATTTTAAAATGTGAGTCTTAAATATTCAGAAATGTTTATAGTAAGTATGAGCTCAGGATTATATATGAAGCTCCGGCTAGCAGTGACACCGGTGGAGGTAATTTCTTTCTGTTGTGCTAATGGCAGGGCCGCTTCGTGTTGTCCTCTTTATCCGTCAAGCTAAATGTAGCCGAGCTGTAGGTAGGAATATTGACAAACTTAAATATCTCCAACAGATTTGAATCCCCTGAAGAGATTTGGTCTTTCGGTAGGCTGTGCTGATGATGACTGGAAGTGTTGGTTAAGCTTTCAGGCTCTCTCAAGTCTAGTAAGGCGATCCCAAAACAAGTACTACCTGGGTAGCAGCCAGCTCGTGGAGAGAAAAATATGTCCGTCTAAGCTAACACCAAAATTTTGTACTGCTGAGCTCAGCTATGTATTAATATTTTATAATGAAACTTTAGTCTGGGCTTGAAATGATTTTTAATACATGAGGCCGTTTATTTTAAGTGCTCTTCGTTTATCCCACTTAACGACCTTATTACGGTTTCGGGCAGCAGAAAGTCTATCGCCGTTTTATCGAAATGTTTTTTGTCTCAACAAATTTATCTCTTTAGAATTTATGTCTAGCCTTTTCAGCACGGTGCGTATGTAGAGATCGGTTATTATTGGTGGCTACAATCCCTTAATTTATTTAGAGATTTGGGAGTTTTTAAACATAAAGTGCGCTAATCCGTTGTCTGCTGTGCCCTAGACTGGCTGGGTGGTGTGCTTCGATATAATGGATTCGATTTACTTCCAAAACGTTTCTACGTGCAGCCTCTCTGTCTGGTAGTTCGGGAAATAAATTGGAAAGAAGATCAAAACGTGCAAGTGGGCGTACGGAAAAAATTTTAAACTTTTTCGAAAAATTGCAAAGCATGTCTAGTTTATTATTTTTGAGTCTTCCCAGAAGAACCAAGTTTTTTAATCATTGGAAAATTGCATATCCCATTATTTGTATGAAAAATATGTATGTTAAACCATTAAATACATTTTATTACACATGCAAAATTGCTTCTTCGCATAATATTGCCAAGTGGTGAGTTTGGAGACTCTCCTTAAAAGTTTTAATATATGATACAGTTTATTACACATGCAAAATTGATTAATCACATAATATTGTCAAGTGGAGAGTTTGGATACTTTTTTTAAAAACTTTAAAATATGACTAGTACGACTTTATAGGTTTTTAATCATTTGGAAACTTAGTAAAAATTATTTTTTTGTATTTGGTTTATTTCTGTTGTTATATTTAGGAAATGTGTATGTAGTGTGCAGACTATTTAAAAAAAAATTACAAAAGCTGCCAGATGACTTTATTTTATGCCGTCGAGGGATTGAAATGCACTTTATATAAAAAGAAATAGATTTTTTTTTTAAAGTGGAGAGCTTACAGAATTGATAATATGCATGGAAAATAAGTAAACCGCTAACAAACAGTTTGTTCTGCAGGTAAAATCTCGTTTAAAGGTTATTTTGAAAAGTGGAGAGTTTGGAGACTTAAAAAAAAAATATCAAAAATTTGTCTCGTCTGCTAATTTTGGGTTTTTAATCATTATTCCTAAACATCATAAGTAGGTAGATGCAAAAGGACAGGAAGTGATGCTATTTTGGTGATGAAGCCACAATACATACGTACATACATATACATGCCTACTACATACATATGTACATATCGTCGCTACCATTTCAAACTAGTTCATGAGGCCATGAGAACAGTAGTGGCCCAACCCAATTTTTTTTTCTTTTTGCACTTACCTACTTGAAATAGCCTCAAATGTGATACATTTTTAAATATTTAAATGACGATTATTCCTTAGTTTTCAGATACAGAACTGCTTAGTATACCATCAAATTAAGGAATAGGCGACTTTTATTTAAAAATTTATCACATTTGAAACCAGTTAAAGAAGTTAAGTCGAAAAAAAAATTATTGTGGCTTAGGCGTCTTCTGCTATCATGGTCTCACATACTATGTATGCATGTGTATATGAATTTTAATAGCGTCAAGAAGCGGCCTCCCGTTGCGATTAAAGTATATTTTTATAGAACAAATTTAGTACGATCCATATCAAATTTTTTTTCAAACGATAGCGCCACTAATTCAATGTTATGTCGATACATTCCTATTAACTCTAAATCTCTTTTTAATAATCTGTGTATATGCCTGTAAATTTTTTCATATTTTACTTGAATTAGTTATTAAAATCCTATTAATATGCGTTAATTTATTGAAACCGCCTCTAATTGATTTGAGGCATGCACATGCAAAGGTCTTAGGCCTAAAAAATCTATATTTACTGATAAAGCTCTTATACCTATCTCATCTATTTCAATTTTCTTTGAAATAATGGTTACACCTTTGTATAAAAATTATTTGAAAGCGTTACTAAATTAATGAAATGTTGATGGGCTCTGCAACACCCAGCACAAATTCAAACGCATCTTTACTATAGCTGCTGCATCATTTGTGGCAGCTACACAAAAGCGCTAATTGCAGCACGTTTCGATAGTAAAAACAGACAAAAATAAACTAAAGTTTGCCTATAAAATATAAAATACTTTTGACATGTACCTAGAAGATTTTTCACAACTTCCCACTTAATCATGTCGACGAGGCGGACAGATGATTGGGTTGAGTCACCCAACTGAACTGTTTTAAAGCTGTGTAGATGCATAGCTGTAAGCGCGTTAATGCAACTGTTTAATATGCACAACAGACACTCTGTACACATTCTCCTTTTTTTTTTATAACTTCAGCTTCATATCAAACTTAACCGCCAACACATCTTTCTCTCTTTAACTATCGCATTCGTTATGCTGTTTAGGAAGCCAGTTAATCAAGTGCGATCATTAAAAGTTCACACGCTGATGAGTCATATCGCCCAAAATGCAGCAGGCACAAAAGCAATCGAAATGCTTATGTACTATACAAGTAGATATCCTCGACGAGAAGTAGAAAGGAAAAACAAAATAAACAGTTGGCTGAAATGTGATACCGACGAAAGATACCGATCGATACTTGTTAATGCAATAGTTACATACATACACATATAACTGGCATGGAATCGTGTACACATGTGTGGCGTAGTTACATCGTTTGCTCACCTTCTCGGTAGTCGCAACATCACTTTTACGAGCAACATCGTTCGTCGTAGCAATTATGTGCATCGGTCACAGTCATCAGTCAATGTACGCACCGATGAGCGGTGATCTCGTCAAATAATTATGGAACAGTTAGGTCGTATTAAAGTGAAC
>NW_023458559.1:34023503-34032390 GCF_013731165.1 Rhagoletis pomonella
GTTCACTTTAATACGACCTAACTGTTCCATAATTATTTGACGAGATCGCCGCTCATCGGTGCGTACATTGACTGATGACTGTGACCGATGCACATAATTGCTACGGCGAACGATGTTGCTCGTAAAAGTGATGTTGCGACTACTGAGAAGGTGAGCAAACGATGTAACTACGACACACATGTGTACACGATTCCATGCCAGTTATATGTGGGTATGTAACTATTGCATTAACAAGTATCGATCGGTATCTTTCGCCGGTATCACATTTCAGCCAACTGTTTATTTTTCCTTTCTACTTCTCGTTGAGGATATCTACTTATATAGTACATAAGCATTTCGATTGCTTTTGTGCCTGCTGCATTTTGGGCGATATGACTCATCGGCGTGTGAACTTTTAATGATCGCACTTGATTAACTGGCTTCCTAAACAGCATAACGAATGCGATAGTTGAAGAGAGAAAGATGTGTTGGCGGTTAAGTTTGAGATGAAGCTGAAGTTATTAAAAAACAGGGAGAATGTGAACAGAGTGTCTGTTGTGCATATTAAACAGTTGCATTAACGCGCTTACAGCTATGCGTCTACACAGCTTTAAAACAGTTCATTTCGGTGACTCAACCCAATCATCTGTCCGCCTCGTCGACATGATTAAGTGGGAAGTTGTGAAAAATCTTCTAGGTACATGTCAAAAGTATTTTATATTTTATAGTCAAACTTTAGTTTATTTTTGTCTGTTTTTACAATCGAAACGTGCTGCAATTAGCGCTTTTGTGTAGCTGCCACAAATGATGCAGCAGCTATAGTAAAGATGCGTTTGAATTTGTGCTGGGTGTTGCAGAGCCCATCAACATTTCATTAATTTAGTAACGCTTTCAAATACTTTTAATACAAAGGTGTATCCATTATTTCAATGCAAATTGAAATAGTTGAGATAGGTATAAGAGCTTTATAAGTAAATATAGATTTTTTAGGTCTAACTTCTTTGCATGTGCATGCCTCAAATCAATTAGAGGCGGTTTCAATAAATTAACGCATGTTAATAGGATTTTAATAACTAATTCAAGTAGAATATGAAAAAATTTAGAGGCTTATACATAGAGTATTAAAAACAGATTTAGAGTTAACAGGAATGGATCGACATAACATTGAAATTAGTGGCGCTATCGTCTGAAAAAAAAATTTGATATGGATCGCACGAAATTTGTTCTATAAAAATATACTTTAATCGCAACGGGAGGCCGCTTCTTGATGTTATTAAAATTCATATACACATGCATACGTAGTATGTGAGGCCATGAAAGCAGAAATAGCCTAAACCACAATAATTTTTTTCGACTTAACTTCTTTAACTAGTTTCAAATGTGATAAATTTTAATATAAAGGTCGCCTATTCTTTAATTTGATGGTATACTAAGCAGTTTTGTATCTAAAAATTAAAGAATAATCGTCATTTAAATAATTAAAAATTAATCACATTTGAGGCTATTTTGAGTAGGTAAGTGAAGTGCCTCTTGGCCTCATGTATACTAACGCAAAACTAGCAGACAAGACAAATTTTCGATTTTTTTTATGTCTCCAAACTCTCCACTTTTCAAAATAACCTTAAAACGAGATTTTATCTGCAGAATAAACTGTTTGTTAGCGGTTTACTTATTTTCCATGCATATTGTCCATTCTGCAAGCTCTCCACTTCTAAAACAATCTATTTCTTTTTATATAAAATGCATTTCAATCCCTCGACGGCGTAAAAATAAGTCATTTGGTAACATTTATATATTTTTTTTTAATTGTCTGCACACTACATACACATTTCCTTAATATAACAACAGAAATAAACCATTTTTAGGTACAAAAAAATAATTTTTACTAGTCTCCAAATGATTAAAAACAAAAAAGTCATACTAGTCATATTTTTAAGTTTTTAAGAAAAGTCTCTAAACGCTCCACTTGACAATATTATATGAAGTATTTAATACATGTCTTTCGTACAAATAATGACGGACTTTTCATGCATTAGGTCCACCGAGTACTTGAGGCAATATCTCCTAGAATTGCTGGGAGTCCTCCCATTGTAGGGCGAACAAAAGAATATTTCAAATATACATATTTTTCTCTCCACGAGCTGGCTGCTACCCAGGTAGTACATACTTGTTTTGGGATCGCCCTACTAGAATTGAGACAGCCTGAAAGCTTCACCAACACTTCCAGTCATCTGCACAGTCTACCGAAAGACCAACTCCCTTCAGGGGGAATCAGATCTGTTGGATATGTTTAAGTTTGTCCATGTTCCTACGCAGTGCTCAGCTACATCAAGCTTGGTGGATGAAGAGGACAACACGAAGCGTCCCTGCCATTAGCACCTCCACCGGTGTCCCTGCTAGCCGGAACTTCATATATAATTCTGATCTCAGACTTAGATACTATAAATATTTGTGAATATTTAAGATTCACATTTTAAAATGAGAATTTTACCTGAAAAAGGATCCATATGCTTCTAGGAGGGGTAAATGAACAGAAGCTGTTTTTTATAGTGCGATGTGGCAAATATAAAAGTCTCTAAACTATGGGGAATTAACAACTGGACACAATCGACAGAACGCCTCCATCCAGACATTATTGAAAGTCAATGGACCGCCAACCTTTGGAACCGCCCGACAGTGCTGGCTAAGTAGAGCACAGCGACGAATTCGCGTAAGGCAAATTGAGTCACTCCTCAGAGTGCCTTCTATCCCCATCGATGTTGGTGCTTGTAATCTTATTCAAAAGGTGAGGCATGGCTCCCATATTAACAGTTTATGCCTAGCCAATACTATCTTTGGTAGATGTTTAAACGCGATGAGTGAAATACTCGAGAAGATATTGTAAAACATTCAAAACTGGGCTAGAGTGGTGAGGCTGGAAATAAGTCCAGAGAATTTATTTTCATAGGAAAATATAAGAATTGGTATGGGCTGTGAATTGGTGTGGAGTTTAATTCAGGAAGAGGGAGCAATTCCAAGTCATTACACCAATATAAGAGCACGTCAGACCGGTCGAACAGTGTTCAAGTGTTTGCGGGATTATGTATAACTGGAGCATTCTGTACTCCAACGGCAGCACTAGCTACGTCGTTACAAAGGACTCAGTGGAGAAATCGGCACTGAGAATAAAGGTAGGAGCACAGTTACCAAAATTTCAATTTGGACGCAGTAATTTACGTAAGCTAGTCGATGAATCAGACTATGTCATTCCAGAGGCCAGTTCATAAAAGGGCTCACAAGTCGAGTAGAAGAAGGAATTCCGATTTATTAAACACGGCACTCACCTTTATTTTTTACGGGTATGTCTACACTGATTTTAAGGTTGTGGGAGCTGCTGCATTTTAACCATAACCTGAGCTAATACTTTTAAACAAGTTCCGGAATATTGCAGAATTTCCTTTGCCGAAATCTATGCCCACGTTTAAACATTTTCACCGCAGCCAATGAGGCAGTAATGGCTTTAATGAAAAACTCGCTTTGTGCTAGCCAATTCAGTAATAGAATGAAAGAAACTCTACGTTAACAGACGACCTTAACCCATCTTAATCGGCCCAAAGGTCGTAAAGTGGCTAGTGGTACTGCCGAGTGACTAACAGTTAAAGTTAAAGTTTTTGCTGACAAAAAGTGGCCAGCTTGATCCACGCCCGGTACGGCAGTTAGAAACTAGCCTCTAAAAACAATCGTTATTATGAATACCATAGACTAGAACTTGAACGAACCATCCTGCCCGTCCGTTGATATGAACAACCACGAGAAAGCCGTAAGCCGTTCAACGCCTCGGCTCCTCAGACGACAGATAGACCGTTCTAAAGGGGTTTGCAAGGATTTAAAAAATATGACTCCGGATATACCACCGCCAGTTGTCGGCAAGCCCACTGGCATCAGGAATGTCTGTTTCTATGCCTCCCACATGCACGACTCTCTCTACATATTTCATGCATGAAATAAATTTGAAGCAGGTGCAAATAAACACACACGTAAATAATAGGTACTAAAATAATAAATAGGAAAAAAGAGTAAGAGAATAACAGAGAATGGCCTTACCATATCTAAACGATTTTCTATAAACGATACCGCGCTCAAGTTTTGCATATACTCGCATACTCAAAATTAAACCCTCAGCAGTTTGAATTAGCTGGCGCAGTGTATTGTGCAAAGGTGTCAGGTACAAAAAAAAATCCTTTTCTTTGGCTCAGCGAATCTGTGAGTTTCACCTTTTATCGGGTTTTGTTTTGTACCGAAGTACTGCCTTTTAGGTAAGGGTTAAGTGGCTTCAAAGTAAAAATTTCAGTAAAATAAAATTACATTTTTTAATGCCCATTTAAACCAAAGTGTCACTTGCAAAACAATTTTTGCGTAAACAATTTTTGCAAATTTACGCTTGAAATGCAATTTCTTCCTCTACATATTTTTCTAACAAAGAAAATACCACTCAGGCCAACCAACACCTGTAATCCGCACAAGTCCGCAGCTAAGTAGAGCTTTTCACGCTGCTTAACACTCAGACGCAAATTAAATTGAAATTATAACAAAAGCATACCCTTAGAGAGTAGCGCAAAAAAGCAAATTCATTTAACTAAAAAAAAAAAAATATGCGAAAAATAAAGGATATAAAAAGCAACAAAAAGGAAATGAAAACAAGTAAGAGCAGCGCTGTCTTCGGCTATGCCGAAGGCTTCATACCTTTCATGAACATTTGCAAATTTTAGTTTGACAGGTTACTGATTTTGAATACATCTGCATACATCGATAGAGGAGTTACATACTTATATAAAAAATCGCATCTAAACAATCTGAGGTATGGAAGATATACTTTATATGGCACCAATCTAAGTGATTTTCACTGCTATGTGATCGGTATGTAAACCGGTAACACAATTTATTGGATTTAGTTTCCTACATAAAGGAGATATATCGCAAAAACTGGTATCTGAACAATCAGTGCTATAGGAGATAAAGCTTATACAGCATAGATTTTGACGATTTTCTCAGTAGACTTTGTATTATTATTTATAAAATATCTTACGAAATTTAGCGGTTTTAGCTGTTCAAATAAAGGAGTTTTACAGTAAAATCCCATATCTGAACAATCAGATGTATGGAATATATATGTTGTAGTCACCCGATCCTTGTTATTTTCACTGTAAGTATTCTGTTAATAATGAGTGAAAATGGTGCGAAATTTCATGTTCCTAGCTGCATAAATGGAGGAGTTATGATAAAAGACCTCATATCTGAACAATCAGTTGTATAGGGGCTGCAGGCTATAGTGACCCGATCTTCGGTATTTTCACTGTAAGTCTTCTGCTGACAATGAGTGACCACAGTGCAAAATTTCATGTTCCTAGCTGCATAAATGGAGAAGTTATAACGAAAAATCTCATATCTGAACAATCAGTTGTATGGGAGCTATAGGTTATAGTTATCCGATCTTTTTAATTTTCACTGTAAGTTTTCTGTTGATAATTATTGAAAACAGTGCGGAATTTCCTGTTCCCAGCTATATAAATGGAGGAGTTATAACGAAAAATTTTATATCTGAACAATCAGTTGTATGGGAGCTACAGGTTGTAGTGAACCGATCTTTGTAATTTTCTCCGTAAGCATTCTGTTGATAATGGGTGCAAGTACTGCAAAATTTCATGTTCGTAGCTGCATAAATGGAGAAGTTATAACGAAAAATCTCATATCTGAACAATCAGTTGTATGGGAGCTATATGCTAAAGTGGTCCGATTTTTCCGGTTCCGACAAATGATTAATACATTATAAAAATACACCCACCTACCAAATTTGATCCGGATATCTCTAAAACTGAGAGACTAGATTGCATACAAACAGACAGACAGACGGACAGACGGACAGACGGACATGGATAAATCAACTCAGCTCGACGATCTGATCATATAAGTATACATTTTAATGGGTCTATCTCTTCTTATTCTGGTACTTACAAACATCGGACCAAAGTTATAATACCATTTCATGCTCATGAAAGGTATAAAAATCTATGAATTAATGCATGTAAACAAAAATCACAGACGCTCAAGTAATTGACCGCTGGGAAATGAACCCATAAAAAATTATAATAGCAAAGGTTACACCGAAAAAAAAAAAAAACAAAAAAAGCAAAAGAGGGAAAAGCTTTTGGTTATAAAAATCTATGCACAAAGAGGAAATATTATCAAAAAAAATAAATTCTGTGAAAACTTTTGTGCCATCAATGCGCGCCACAGTACTGCGTAGTGCCGGCGTTAGTACCTAAGTATGTGTTGGCGATTCTATATTTATTAATCGCATGTCAACAGCAAACGCCAAAAACAACCAAAAACCATAAAATTTTCATAACACGAAAACTGTCAAAAATACTGGCGGCAAATATCAACAAACGTCTGCAAAAAAATAAAACATAAATGAAACAAAATAAATAAAATTGCATCAATCTGACGGAAATTAGTACCTTTATAAATGCTAGCCAACACCTACCCAGGCTAATTATGGGTGCCAAAAGCGGGTTGAGGAAATGAGATGTTAAATATTTTACTATATCACTACAGTGAGTGAGGGTGCGGTAGTGTGGCGCTTCACTAATGGCTGTAAAGTCAATGGACTTGGTGGCTTTTGTTGTTTGGGTGCTGCACGCAAACAGAATTGTGAAAATTGCTTTTTAAGCAGTCGCTAATATTTGTTTTTCTTTTATACTTTCATTTCTGCTGCAATGGTAATAAAGTTTAAATTGAATTGCATTAAAAAATAGTATGCAGTGTAGAGAAATTAAGGATCTACTTTTGCATGATTGAAGAGAAAATATTGAATTAAATTAGCTGCAATTTTGCAGTTCCACCCCGACATACCGGCAAACGTCAAAAAGCACAAGATTATTGTAGGTGAAACTCCTTTAACCGAAGAAAACTCTTTAAAAATTATAGGAATTATAATGTTATTGAGGGACTTTCGTCGGTCACAGAACTGGCCCTACCTACACTCATCCTCTTTCCGCCAGAGACTCATGTTGGAGCAGTTGATTTAACTACAGCACTGAGCTTGGCCTCACACACCCTCGCATCTTTACTGTTGGCTCCAAAACTGTTTCTGGGTCAAGATCTGGGGTCTTTATCGAAGATAATGGGGATAAGCTTCTTGGGAAATATGCTTCGATCTTCCAGTCTGAGTTATTTGCAATTCTCAAGGCCATGGACACGTGGTGGAAAATAGGAAGAGGGGAAAGAGTTTACTTGTCTGCAGTGACAGCCAAGCTTCCTTTTTTGCGCATGGACCGGAACTCTAACTACTTCGGCAATGCAAGTCTCGACGAAATTATCTTGGTAAACATAATGAGCTTGCTTAACTCTGGGTGCCAGTTAACTCGGGAGTAACTGACAATGAGAGATCTGACCATTTGGTCGGAGTTGGCTCAGATCAGACATTCCTCGGTCCACAACCAGTTATAGCACGCCTACCTTCGGCCATCGAAGCCACCATCAGAAATTGGGTGAGTACTTCGATCAGAAATGACTTTGAGGCATCGAGAGCTGCAGGTAGGCAAAGCTCATGTTACCTTCAATGCCAGACTACTTGCTGCTATGCTGTAGCTGGTCACTTCAAGTGACACAAACACCTGGCAACTTGTGTCTGTGATTTGCCTGCATACCTGCCGATGACGGGGTTAGGCGCTCAAAGGCACAGCGGATCAAAATCGTAGGGCTCGAAGCCTACCTAAAGCCTCTGGCGTAATCCGGGTCCGGCAACCGATTGGAATGCAACTCCACATCGAACCAACTAAGGCCGGTTCTACCTACATTTGTGTGTTCAACAATACCCACCACAAAAACTTCCCGAAGGGCCGTCACACGAATAGGCCATAGTAAAAAATAATATACCCTGGGGCTCCTGTTCTCCGTTGTAGCAAAATTAAATGTCTGGTCAGGCCTCGCAGCCGAAACTACTGCCAGTTAAGCCGCCACTCCACTCGAGCGCTGACGGCCTTTGACCAGGGTCCTCTTAATTTACCCATCTTGCCTTGAAGAGAATGGGACAGTGGAACACTTTTGTGCTTTTAATACGTCTTTTCAAGAATTAGGTATGAAAAATTTGACCGCAATGTGTTAAGAGATGAATACCTGAGCTGTTCGACACTCAGTTATCAGCTTAGTTTTCAGTTATCAGTATCAGTTTTTGTCGTAAATCGTGCAGGTTTTAAACAGATTTAAATATAATGAAATTAGAACTGTTTTTTAATGCGTTGTTTTGTGCCTGGATCCCGCAAAAAAAAAGCAGTTGGCCGATAACTTCTTCCTGACTGATGGCTATTATAAGGTGCAAAAACTTCTCGCCTCTCTGCCAGTGCACAGTTCCTTGTGTAAGCGCTAGAGACTAGTGTGGTGATTAAGCCCACCAATATCCATGATACTGTCGAAAGTTGGGGTGGATTTGCATTTGTTTATTTACTTTCTGGAATATAAAGCTTAAGTTTATCCATCATATACCAACTGACAGTATGCAGTTTCGCGCTACTGGCAGAATGGTTGTTGTTTCCAACCATATTCTTCCCGTCGTCCTTCTTACCCGTAGGCACTTGTTTCGAAACAGAAACAATAATTTCAGCCTGGGTGGCAATATGAGAAATATGTTTTGTAGGAAATATAGAATTTTATATCAGTTTATTTGTAATTAATATGTATGCAATGTTATTTTTTTCGTGTATGTCCACTTGTTTATAGCTTCTCATCATTTCCTTTAATGGCGAGATTAATTTCAAGTGTCACATATACCTTTAGTTGTCTGGCGCGAAAATTCACACGTCATTTGATATATTACCCAAAATGTTCTTTGTCAAATTGCATAAATTATAGAGCTACCGTTTATGTACTC
>NW_023458559.1:34032490-34132716 GCF_013731165.1 Rhagoletis pomonella
GATCTCGTCAAATAATTATGGAACAGTTAGGTCGTATTAAAGTGAACGAAAACTTAAAAAAAAAAACTTTCAAATTGCCGCTCTGACTATTGAGGTCATTCGGTGGATACACTGAGAAAAACGACATTGAATAGTTTTAATTTTTTTAATACTATAGTTATAGAAGTAAATAGCCACTTAATCCAAAATCATGTAACAAAGGTTTTCCAAAATTTACATTTATAAATGAGGATCACCCATGAATGTACTTAAGGTATGTATAGTTTCAAAGAAAGCAGTTTCTATCTTGGCACACTAAGATTAAACTCGACCACTGTCTTTTCATGGGCATGGCGTTATAACAGCTTAAGCGATTTTGGCAAAGTTGTCATGTATCGCAACCATTTCCTCTTCAAGTTAACTGGCGCCAATTATATAGACTTAAAAATTTAAGACTTAAGTCTTTCCACGTTACCTTTCCAGCATAGCAAAACATTCCTCTTTCTCTATCCCTACCAGCGGATATCTCATCGAAAACTTTCAGTACTGCAAGACTGCACAGAATAATATTCTAAATAACTTTGACTTTGTTAGAGGATGCAGTTGTTGTTGCTGTATAGGCATAGCTACTAGGTTAGGTTAGGTTAGGTTGAATTGTCTGGCAGTGATCCCACAAGTACATCTAGACCCTTAGATTGTGGGCCCGTTGTGATACCGCGCGGATCGTTAGAACCCTCTTACTTAAACCATCGTATGAATGGTTGCCGTAAGCCTACTTCGGCATGTCGGTTAAGTCTTCGAAAAATCCTCAACCCATGAACTTTTGTCTTCTTCTGCGAAGTGCGGGGCATTCGCATAACAGGTGCCGCAAAGTTCCTGGCTCTTTTTCATTTCTGAAGATTCTGCAGAAGTCGTTATTGGGAGCCCCTTACCTCTCCGCGAGCCTTCCGATGGCAACATGGCTTATTATCAGACCCACGGCTGCGGCTAAGTCCCCTCTGCTCAGCAGGGGGATATCCTCAGACCGTGTTTCGTCCCATTTTGGCCACGTTAGTTTCGTAAAGCTGCAAGTTGTGAGCGTAGCCCACCCGTCACAAGGCAACTGCATGACAGATGAGCTTGCGAGGAAGGGAGCCACCTTGTGTGATGTTAACTCCTCTAACGATGCGGTATACCGCTCTCTATCTGCAAAACATGGCCTAAATCAGATTCCGCCAAGGACGCAAATGACATATTGTCGGAATAACCCAGCTGTAGGATGACCCGAGAAATCTGGCCCAGTCTCGACAAGAACAGGTCCAACTCACTAATTCGTTTAGAACACATTCTACGCAAATAACCAGATCAATGACAGTTAACAGAATGATGGAAAGGCACGCTAGCAGAATGGGTCTGCTGGCCAATAACTTTCGCCACACCTGCCGTGACGAGGATAAAATTGAAAGCATGAGACACTACCTCTGACACTGCCCAGCCCTAGGGGTTGGTAGACGGCGCTCATTTAACCAATACCTCTTTGGCTGTTCGGTGGACCTAAGCGAAGAAGATAACTGGTTATAATTCTACTTTAGCGGACGAGATCGAATACGGGCTATCAAATGCAACCTGTACTGAATTTATATTTACAACCGACTCATATATAATTTTGCTATAATACCTGCATGGTCTCTTGCATTTAGGAAGCAGAAAAATATTTTTTTTCACCGTGTATATTCTGTCTCATTTGAGCCATATGCTTTTCACGCCAGCACATGTGTAAATAAACACAGCGACAATGACAAATATTTTATAGAGGTTTAACATTCGTATGTATGTATGTACAAATGTAAGCACAAAGTATTGTAGCATCAATGTATGCACAACAAATAATACCCTAAAAAATAAATAACTACAGAAAATTCAATTAGCAATGCAAACAAATCGTACGATCCCGACACAGATCAAATGTTACGGGTGGCGGTAGAAAAAAAATAAACGGAGAGGCACAATAATAACTTTGCATGCGGGTTGTCGATCAATGCTGACTAATACTAAATAGACAACAATATCTCATAAATTTTCTTTTTTTTTTGTTTGCTGAATTGCTGCGTACCTACTGCTGGTTAATTTTCACATTTAACAACCAAATGAGAATTTCATTATTTGCTCAAAGAGGCATAATAATTTTGTTGAACGGAGGAAAAAGTCTTTTGAAGAAATACATATCTGTGGCCTATGATGAAATTGTATCAAATTCCAGTGCAAACAAATATATTCAAATTTGTGTGCTTATACACTCCGAGTCAAAGTTATAAGCGCGCATTATATGGACAAGTTTTAAAATATTTTCTTTTGTTATTTAATTTTAGTTGTTTTTTATATAAATACAGCTTATTCTTCAACAAACCCCGTATAAATCTATATTTCAAACTTTGTGTAATATTAAAAAAAAATCCCATAAACTTTTTTAAAAATTTCAAAGTACAAGTTTGCAAGAGCTAAGACCTACATTACAGTTAATTTTTGGAATTTTTTTGCTGCATACTTTTATAAAAAACAAAACTAAATTTTAATTAAAGAATTTTAAAACTTGTTAGTATGTGGTGCGTTTATAATTATGACACAAAGTGTCGCATGTAGAGATTAACTTATAGAACAGAATATTGGCTTCATAAAACTCTATTTTGTAGATACCGAAAGTTCGAAATTTTCAATTTGTCTTTCAAAATCTAGTTTCTTATATATAAGATTTTCAAATATATAACCGCAATTAATTTATTATTTTGAGATGAATTTAACTTTGAAATCATTTGAAAATTATTTCCGCAACAATTTTCTTTCAAAATTTGTTTGATGACCATATTCAGCAGGCGTTGGGGTCACGAGAAAAGTTGTTAACAATTTTTTTATTTATTTTTTTAACTGTCTTAAATTTTCTATTGTATCTCTTATCGATTAGTTGCATCAGTAACATGTTGCCCTCATCTGTTTGCTGGTCATTATGTACATTTTCTTACAAATGTTTACCTATCACACACCGAGAATCTTGCATGTAACAGCACAGAGTAGTGCACACACATGCCAACAAAAACACAAAAAAACAGCCAAATGAAGAAAAAAATCCACGTGTTGTGCCACAAACGGCGGCTAATTGACATTTGTTAATCGTTTTTCCTCTTACTGCAGTTGCTTTTTTTAGTTTTATTATTTACATAAAATAATAGCAGATCGCCCACAATGATCAATGCTGAATGATATTTGAAAATGTTGAGTGAAATTTCCAATTTCTTCTTCAATTTTCGTTACACTTCTTGTTTACATTTCTTTTTAGTTTTTCGGACAATAGCATGTCATTAGTTTTTCAGAAAATAATTTTTATCGCTTGCCCAATTGGGCTCTTTGATGACTAATCGTCAACGAAATTCTCCGCTGCTCTGCATACAAGTGCTATTGGTATTCTGCTGGTGTTTTAGTTTTGTTTGCATTTTCCGATTTTTATCTCACGCTCAGCTAACCACCGCCAACAACGACACACACATGGTAAGTTCTCATCAATCAGCTTGAGCTGGCATTATGAAAATTTTATTAACATCTACTTTTGTTTGATTACTATTTGTTTTTATTATTTGTACATTCGATTGTAATGTGTGAGGCTAATTATGAGCGGATGAGTGTAATTTGATTGTACTGCAAGGATTAAAGTAAATGAAGCGCGCGGGTAGGTTCAATGATCTGGAAAACATTGCTTTATACAAACAAGTGTTTATACATACACTAATTCCTAATTCGTTGGCAATCTTCATTATTTTATTGCCATTTTTGAAAAAGAAATGAAATATTTGGAACCCAGCTCACGGAATGTCGACCAGCTGAATATTTATCTAGAATTTCCGAATTATATATAGGGAACTGCTAAACCGTAGTACAGGAAACGCGATGGACGTTGCATGGCTGCCAGAAATCTTAAGCAAGTGACATGTATTTGTTATAGCTCCAGTCTTGAGCCGAAATGTTTGAGTTGATCTACCACGTATTCGAGAGTTTGGCAGAAAAGCCAGACAAATACTCGTAGTTGAAGGGGAAAGACCTTAGGCAATATCATAACTTGGGGTGGTCAGACAGAAACCTTCAAGAATACCCGCGCCACGCATTTTCACTCCTCTCTGTAGCTGGCGCCGTCTTCTGTGCCACGGAACACGTCACATAGGACAGTGTATTCGGCAGTTCCGCTACACGTTTTTGGCGCAGTTCAAGTTCTAGGTTTTTCTTTCAGAGAAAGCTTCCCCTCAATCGACCTTCGCCGCTTCGAAGCCATCTGTGGCGCGCTCACGGTACTCTTCACGGGTTCCTGTGTCATCTTTTCAAACTAGTCGCCCTTTTGGCTCGCTCAAGGGTCCGAGAATGCAACTCAGAAGCCTCCAACAACTGATTTGCATACCACTCATCGTAGCGCTACAATATTCTGTTACGCATGTTGCGGTCCGAATAGCTCTCCGTTTGGCACCATCAAGCAAAGTGAGAGGTCCGCACCTGTACTAACGATTCCGACCTGTGCCGTTTCCTGTCCAACATAGATTTTGGTGATACTTTCAGCGATTAGAGCGACTTCGGAGCCCGATGAGAGGTGTTAGTTGAGTTGGGGTTATGTTAAGAACTGGTTAATGCCCTGCGGAAAACCTTCACATGCGGAACATATCGTGAGGGAAATTAGTGTCAGTGTAGCTGACCGATAAACTTCACCTGGAAGTACGTTGTTGAACGGGCCTTTAATATCCAAGAAAGCTATAAGACAAAAGTCCTTAATGCTGAGGTACTTTCATTATCGTCCCTTTATTTTTAGAGCAACGGTCAGATACTAAACCATTTCCTTGCTCAATTCAATTATTAATTACTCTGCACAAAGTCATCTGTAGGAAATATTTATTACGTCTTTCAAATGCCTTACGAAAAATGGCCAAAGTAAACTTTTAGTCATTAATCAGTCAAACCAGTTCATATGTCATAGCAAAAATACAACCCTTTTCGCGCAAAAACACACATACAGGAAGGTGTGCTTATGCACTGATGCCGAAACCTATGCCGCAGAGGCAATTATGAAAACTTGCTTAAATCAACAAATGCCACACGTTAATGTGGCAATTAATCACGAGCATATTTATTCAAAACTCAAAAATATCGAATACATACACACTTATTAGCTAAAAAGGCAGTGCGGTGAGAGGTGTAGCATAAAAAGGATATGCCAGCTAGGCTTTGTGCATAAATAATTACCAAACAATTATGGGTGGAGAGAGTGTTGCGCATTTGTATTGAGTAGACGCGCTGAGGCGGTAATGAAAGTGGCTGCGCTTGCGGCTGAAGTGATGAGTGGTTGTGGCAGTGGCAGTGGTGTAGTAAAGGATGGTCGCAGTTAAAATGAATGAAAAGGCGCTGATGCATATGTCAATTTTTAGGCGCTTAAACAGCGCGACAATCAGACAAGGGCAAATCTTGTTGTAGAAAGAGCAGCATACTTTTAGGCTGTGTACAGTGAGTATGTGGTGGTTTACTAAACCTGTGCGCACATAATTCATCAAAAATTTCCTATGCTTGTGAGTAAGCACTCACACACGCGGTAATTTTTCACTATAAATTTTGTACGTATGTATGTCTGTGCTGTTTATGTTTTCTTTCTTTGCTTAGCCTGCTAATCTCTTCGCATTGAAATTCACGCGTTGTTAACTCTGTATCTCTGTTGCACTAACTGGATTAAAAACGTTTCGACGCAGAGGCAACATTTTAAATTTACACTTTCAAAGCGCGTATTCTGATCAAGCAACCATGACATTTTAAGTGCAATTCGCGCAAATAATGAAAAGGGTTAACTCATTCCTTGTAGGAATTAGTGGCCGCCTTATGGAAGTAGGAATTTGGAATATGTAGTATATCTGGTATCTAATATACTTCTAAGATATCTTTCAAAGTTAGGTACGTTGAACGAAGAGCGGTCGTTCGGAGTAGTTCGGCGCTCGGTAATATCTTCGGCGGCACATTATTTCAAAACTTACAATGTATGGCGGCATCGGAGGTGTTCATTTTGTGCTTTTCTAATAGGTAACATTAGTCAGATGACAATTTGGTACTAAAAGCTGAAAGAAAACATGGATTACCTCGTAAGGTGCTTACCTACTTTCCCAGTGGGTTCGCTTGGATACTTGTGTGGTGGCATTTGTAGATGGGGTTGCTGGCTTTGTACCGACTTAAATGACGTTTTTAATGCCTTTCGATTTTAAAAAGGCGGCATGAAATATTATTTTTGATTAATTAGCGCATTAAATTGCTCTGTTATGCAGCACTGCACACAAACGAAAAGTCATAAATTTTCTATAAGCATTTTAATGATACCCCTTGCTTGGATAATCATGCAAATATATATACATACAAACATATGTACTTTATAGTATCTAGCATTAGGTTTGTTCCACAACCTACGCGTAGTAAAGGAAGAGCAAAACACTCCTGCCGAAATTGCAGAAAGTAACACAAAGCCAAATTTCTAAGCGTTACTTTAGATAAGAAGCTAAACTGGAAGGAGAAATTAGTTCTGTGTTATAAAAAGACTTCTGCAGCCTGCTACATATACTTCTAAAGAAATGGGGCCTCAGTCCCCGGATTTGTCGATGGATATTCATAGCATTCGTAAGAGCAATCCTGCTGTAAGGGTGTCAGTACCAAGCCAGTATGATTTGCACAAACGGAGGTCTCCGAACCACCCCAAACGATGCTCTAAACGACATTTTAGAGTTTCTGCCAATGGATTTTAAAAGAGGCATCCCATTGGCAATCTGAAGCCCTGGGGCACTTTAAATAAATGTTGCTTCGTTCCGAAAAGTACAGACCGTTGTGCTTCGATATCGGTTCCGGAAAGACACTTTAATATAAGAATCCCAAACACGGAAGAGTGGAAAGAAAATCTCCTCTGAAAATCTCTCTCAGGTTACTGGACTACTGCAGAGTATTTTAAGCTGAAGTTTCAGCTATCATGGAGGCTACTGAGAATCTTGGAGCCGAAATGATGGCAAGACATGTCTTCAATTTAAGTGATAGCCGTGCTGCAATCAAAGCTCTTAATTGTTTTACATTTTACTTAAAGATTGTGCTGTACTGGCGCCTATCTCTACAGGAGATGGTCAAACAGATCAGACTTAAAATCACTTGGGTACCTGGCCATAGATTAAAACTGCATGGCAGATGAATTTGCAAGGTAAAGCACGGCCGAGCAGAATATTCCTGGTAAATAACACATTGGTATGCCACGAAGAATATACTCTCATAGAAGAGAGGATATATCAAACGAGTTGGGAGCTCTAGCCCGGTATTGTCTAATAGCTAAGCATGGTGCAAGTCTCGGCGTGCCTTTCCGAAGATGTTACGGAAGCTGTAAAGACCACAGAGAAGAGAAAATGGTGCTACATTTCCTGTGTAAACGCCCTACACTGTGTAGAAACAGGCAAGGTTTCTCGTTTCACCGCTCCTGCCCTTAAAGAGGTTTGAAATACCAACGCTAGGTACCTGATGAGATTCATCAGTGACACGATGTGGTTCATTAGAGAGGATAACTTAACTGGTGCAACGCAATGGACCTTTTATCTATGGTCTCAGTGTATCGCTGACAGTGGCAGCCACTGCTACCTATCTAGGTCCCAGTTTTACATCAACACCGAACGGCAATTGTATTTTTTATGAGAAGTTGTTTTTCATGACAAAAATACACTCCCATTGCCTGACGAAAAGCTGATGTCAAAAACGGTTTCAGTAGGGTAAGCTGTGTACTGGTTGTTAAATCACTCAAAAAGCTAACCGCTCCGTCATAACTCTTCAATAAAGTCTGCAGCTACCTCAGCGGAAGGGTTCTTTTGTACGATACACAAGAAGGGAGGAAAACATATCAGATAACAGCAGTAGTGCCTCAAGGATCGGTATTTGATCCGATGCTACGGAATATTCTGTACTGCTTTTTGTAGAACGCTACTTAATGTTGGAGGGAAAATATTAGTAGCAGGATTTTTCCTATAAGAGTACTTAATTTTACCATCCATTATGCAGCGCCAGGCTAGGTTGAATCCCTAAAGGTTAAGGCAAACCGCAAATTCTACAGTTCGCTACAGCGATTGTCCGCACTTAGAGTTGTGTGTGCGTGTATTTAAGACGACATGGGAAAAAGCTACATTGGGGGTAGCAAACATGGTAACTTTCATAATCCAAGCTGAGTAGTTGGCTCATATATCGAAACGTAAAAAAGGCAATCCAGCCGCAATAACCAACTTTATCAAAGAATAAATCCGCATCACTTTTGAGTCGGCAAGAGAGATGGGACGACAGCCCCCAAAGAAGACGAACGCGCACCCACATTCAACTTAACTTACTGCATCGGGACTGAACTGACTTTGAGCCAATACTTTATGGTAAAGTCCCACGCTGGCGGGGTCAAGGTTTTCCATGCTTCCTCTTCTGAAAACGAAGAAAAAAAAATATAAATTAAAGCATGCAGCGAGTCAAATATAAAACCATTAACTTACCGCACTAAATGACTGACAAACTGTCAACGATTGAGTTGTAGCACTAATAAATGGTAATACAAATAGATGAGTGCCAAAGGCTACTTACACAAACAATTGGAAAAAAAACCAACTAAACAGCAACAGTACAAACTAATAAAAAATTGCAATTCTTAAAATACACGATCAATCGTGCACTTGCCATTTTTGCGCTCTTTTCTCATGCCAAAACAGAATAATTGAATGGATGCATGGCTTCATGCCAACAAAGGCGATCAGCACCTGCGTTTGCGCCCATGCGACGTACTCTTACAATACCGCCCATCCTCCAACCGCCCGCGCCCTGCTCCTTTAAGTATATTGGTTATGCTCTATGGACGTATATATTTGCCTCTTGGTGCGCCGATGCGACTGGCATTAACAATTAGCACCCGTCTGTCAAGCTAGGGAGCAGCTGTCCATTCACCACCGGCAGTCACACTTTTCTTTATATGTCAACTTGTCCGCGCTGTTGACCAAATGGATGACTTTGGTTTAGTAAAGTAAGTGATTGAAAGTTTCATTGGCTAAGGGAACAAAGTGTTTGTGTGTGTTCTGCTATTTTGTGAACTGAATGTCAAGTGTGCGCGGTAGCAGCAATTGCAAGTAAGTATCTTTGGTTGTATGTGAGTCCTCCATAGGGCTCTGTACTTGGGGGCTTTGCTGATCGAAACCGTCCAGCGGGTGCTAGTTGTTGCGAGAAGACGCATAAGTACTGCTCTTGCTGATTTAGTCTATTTTCTGTTCTTTTGCAAATTGGTACATGCATTCACTTTGCCTGCAATCCAAAAAAGTGCTTCACTATATTACTAAATCTACACGTTTATTGGCTTGTTAACTTGGCTAAAAATGGCTTTGTCAGCTGTGAGACTTAATGAAGTGACTTGGTTTTTGTGATTGACTTTCCTTTGAGTTTCTTAATTTTTTTACTAACTATATCAAAAACCTTCTATAGTCATAATGTGGGGAGGATATGTAGTATATAGACGTAGAGATATCACTCATTTATTGATATAAGAGGAGATGACCCCAAAGCCACCGGCTTGCCAAACTCCCGAGATGGGGACCAGGAGTGGTGTGCTAATTCGCCCGAGCACAATGGTCATGAGGTGAGAAAACAATTTATATATCACCGAGGCTTGACAGGATTCGTGCGGGGAGTAAAGGTCAAAAACACGGCCTCAATAGGAACCGGTAGCAATCAGAGCATGTAAATTCCGAAGTTTTCCCGACTACGTCGCAGGGAGATGTGCAGACATTCGGTGCATCGTGATCGCGCCTATTCTTAGTTATTTAGCAATTTGTTTGTTTCATCACTTTCAGTAAATTTTGTGATAATTAATGATAGATTATAACTAGCTCTGTGTAGCAGTCGCGCAATCTCATGCGTAAAATTTCTATTAATTACACCGGCACATAAAAAAAGTGGTGTGTGTATTTAACCAGACCTACCTACCGGCATGTATTTCGACCCGCTGAATCCGAATTTAAGGTCCGTTTGACCCATATACCCTCAAACTTTCGAGTAGATTGCAAAATCGCGATTTTTTAATTTTTTTTCAAAACCCAAAGTTCAGCTTACACTCCGCCATTCTGATGCTTTTAAAAGAATCTTCGTCTATGCTGGTGTGCCAATACCTTCGCTTTGCGCCCTTAGCAGCCCCATCACATATACTGCCGACCTGTCAGCACTTCTCGCCAGGAAGATGGTCATATTATGCATGGTAGTATGGTAGTAAAATCTGCAGGAGCAGTTGCGTTGCCCCAGTGTAGGAAAGGGCTGTATGGAGATTCAATTAAGCAATCGCACCAAGGACAAGGTGCGTGCTCTAGCGGAGGCACTGTGGTCCAAGTGTACCGTTAAGGCGGCGCCGACTTCTACCTATCTACCTACCTATCTATGAAGTAATACCAAATCAGTGGTTCCGTAGGAGTGGCTTGTGGTCTAAGTTCCTGCAGCTTATAAATAATTCCTTGAAATCAATGCTACAAGATGTCGCATTAGCTACAATCAAATTTTGGGTATGATTTTTTGAAACTAAGTTGAGTACTCATATCACAAACATTTAATATCCTTGCGTACATACATATGTGTCTACAGCCACAGCAACCCTTAGGAAGAATAACAAATGCGGAAAATCTGAAAATCATTAAATCCAAAAATCACTTAATTTCCAACTACTTACACTCGATTCAATGAGCTTCAATTACCCACCCACACTTGCCACAAATAAAATGAGCCAAAACCACCTGACACATCAAAAGCGGAATTCTTACAAAGACCCTCACTGACTGCCTGACTGACTGATCGACCGAACGACCAGCTGCACTGACTTGCGAAAAATGCATAGCACCACCATACATCTAAAGATATGAAAATATATAAATAAAGAAATTAGTGTGGCTTATGAGAATTCGACCGATACTTAAGTGACCATCGACGAGTGTAGTCATGTTCATATTTTTGCGTTTGTAGATACATATATAAGTACATATGTAGTGTAGGTATGTATGATATTCATGTACAGCCACACCCACCCACGTTCTTTGCTAGAACATGCATAGTTGTCGGCGCTCATGAATAATTCATAAATTATGCATGAATTGCTATGAATATACACAAATGGATACGAAATGTTTAGATACTCAAATGTTACACATACATAAATACTCGTACATTTGTGTGTAAACATCGACGTGCTTAAATGTGCCCGTAAGGGGAGTTACTTTACGAAAAACCATTAAAACAGTAGAATTCACGTTTTTATTGTATTTAGTATTTGCGAGGATTTACTTCATTCTGATTTTTTCCCAGGGAGTGAGTGCTGCAAGACGGCTTTGCGATAGATAAGAGTCGCACATGTCGTGAAGCGTTAAAATGGATGAGCTCATAAGTGAATTAGAGAGTCGGGGGCGAGTAAGAGGGTGAAAGGGCAATTTGATATTGCATACATATAAATACTTTTATGTATTCGCTTTCATATTTTCTATGTCAATTGGTCGCCTTTTGTGGCATTAAAACAGTTTTACATTAATGAGCTAAAAATTTTATTTTCCATGATTAGACAAAAATGCTCGCCCGTGGACTGCAAAGAGTATGAGTGGTTTGATATGGAGCGAGTAGAAAAATACACTTAATCATAATAATGCAGTGTGATTTAATTAGATGAAGCAGTTGTCTCATAGTCTGATATTAGGAAGTGAATATATATGAAGCCATTATTCTCCAAAATGGATTTGCCTTCTCATACTTCACTTATTTGCAGCAGGGTGTCCAAATTAATTCCTTTACTTAAAGCAGCTATATAAATTGCTTAGTCAACAGAAGCATATCGAACAACTGTGCTAGTGCGACAGATAGGTATTTTGTAGCGATTGAAATGGATCATTACGGGACCACCATGTACATTGCTGAATGGAAACTTCCTAATCGTGATCGGAGATTTTTGCGTTAAATATTGTACTTAATGCCACGGTGAAGGTGGTATGTACAAATATGGCAAATTTTCGAACAAAAAAAAAGTGTCAAAACTATCGGGGACGGAGAGAAACAGAAAAAAACAAAAGCAAAGACGAAGTCAAACACAAAAAAAATTCAAAGGTTAAGATTGACATTAAGGAGAAGATGAAGATAGAGATGATGACGAAGATATATATGCTAACATTTTTAGCCATATTCAAGCAGATACTAGAACGATCCTTCATTTCGCTCAGTTTCGTCAATCCTAGGTCTGCAGTGAATTTTTTATAAACGCTAGGAGCCCTGGACCATGCATTGTCACGGATATCATCCTAGCCGCCTGGACCATGAATCCGACTGCGTCGCCTTAAGATATTAATCGACATAGAGAGTTTGCCGGTGAGGTCGATATGCCACTCACGCTTTAAATGTGCCGAACACGCCAGCTGTGTACTTCCCTCCATGGGCTTGGGTTCACTAGCAATCGACTTGACCAGTTGTATCGCTAGATGCCTTCGCATCAGGTTTGTTTTGAAGGCGTGAAGAAACACTATCTTTCAAATTGAGACTTGTTCTTAGTGATCTCATTATTATTCGCATAGGAATTATTGTTTTCTCTGTAACCGCCTGTTTGGAATCATCAGACTGATACCTGGATTAGCATTATGGTATCCGCTGTATCCATCGGCATTATTTCAACTCTTGCGGGGATCCGAGGATGAGTTAGGTTTTATCATATAGTATCTGGTGCTTTAATTATAAAAGCAGGGGAAACAGTGGCCGATCGCTGCAGAGCTGTTGCGGTAAGCTTAGCTTTTCTCCCTTGTGCGTAAAGGTATCCGTGAGTCTCGTCTAAAATACAATTGGAATCTGTTGACTTCAAACCAGCCACATCCACACACGGAGCTTATCGATGTGATGAAAGATAAACTTAAATGCCAGCTGAAAAGCCCTTAGCCCTTGCTATTATGCAAGTGCGCACACCAAGAGTGTACCCAGAAAAGAGTGCAGTTATATTTAGTTGCGTAACCAACTTACTTAGCGCTTATCAGCTGGCGGATAGGTTCTTGAAGCAGAATTAAGGTTCAGCTATAGAGGTGATTTTCATTCTTACTTATAACTTTATAAGAAACTAAAAAATCACACATATTGAATATTATGTAAATGAATTGGAATACCAAATATTCTTCCACCAAGAAAGTTATAACGCATGCAACCTGCAACCTACAAAAAAAAAAATAAAATCTTTACAAGGCAATGACATATCAGCGCTAGGGCGACATTGATATTAAACAGCAACCGTCGACAGGAAGTTGCAACAGAACACAAACTCCGAAATGAATCAAGTGTCTAATGAAGATCCACCACAAACACGCAGGGGGCAATTAGATGCCGATGCGCAGCAGAAAATTATTGTAATAAAATTGTAACCAAATAATGATAATGCAAGGCAATAAAACCATGAGACAACACATCGAGCAGTAAATTGGTGGCTGGCGCGACAAGATCAAGACGCCGAACAATTGATAGCGAGTGGCCGCCAGCGTAGAATTTCAAAAATTGGTGTAAGTAAGAAAAGAAAATAAGTGAGCTTGAAAAGTGCAGAGTAAGCGATAAATATTTTCAGTAACAATTAGGGCCATTGAAAAATTGGAAAAAAAAAAATGTAGCCAGCTAAGGGAACAAAAACAAATTAACTACAACAAAAGTACGCCTACAAGTCAAAAGCCAGCAACGAATAGCCAGCGCATACCAAGTGCCATCTCAGTGATGAGAACACATTAAATCACGCGACCTATTAATGGGGAAATGCTTTCGATAGTCGCCGCCTGCAACAGAAGCGGTCTCAAATGACACTTTGTTGCATGTGAGCTATTAATGCAGCAACTCTTACTATTTGTTGAACACTTATGTATGTAGTTGAGGAGCTGTGTTAATCACATTTGTTGTAGCATACCAACAACAAACATGCCAAAGTGCAGCGGCGTTCACCGCTTCCTGCCCTCTGTTGCTGCTGCTGCGGCATGCCACTTGTCTGGCATTTAATCACTCGCCAGCCTTTCAATCGGGCAAGCAGCTCATTTGGTTTTTCCTTTCGTGTTTTTTTTTTCTCCTAATAAGGCCTAGCATATTGCCATAATTTCAACGAAAACAATTTGTTAAGTTGATTAACAGCGACAACACAAACGGCGTCTACATACCAGATATTTTTATTGGCATGTGGGTTTAATTACGCGACCTACAACACAACCTATAACATTCACATACATATGTACATACATACGTAGCAATTGGCCACAATTCATCCAACATCAATTCATATATCACCCAACAAGACCTTTTAAAGTGTCTTTCATTCTTCACTTGAAATTTAGGGCAATCATTTTTGATTTCGTAGCCTCTTAAAATTTATTCCGCATTAAGTTTTCTCTCGCTCGCCTCATTGCACGCGTACTGAGCCACTAAATGTCAGGCTGCATTTCTTAGACTTTCAATAAAATTCAATGAAGTTATAAAAGTGACATTAAAGGCATCTTTTATGTATACTTTTTTTGGTGCATCTTTATTTGGAAAAAATTTATAAACAAATTTTGTTTGAAATTCCGTAGTGAAATAAGCTAATAAATTTGGTTTAATGCCATGTTTTACAAGAAAAATTTTAATATGGCGCGCAATTACGACCAAACCCATTATGCTTAACTGCTGATCGTGCAGCTGGGGGGGAATTTCCTTGAATAGCTGGGCGTTAAAATAATAATTGCTGCTTTTAAGTGGAAGACCTGGATATATTTATTGTAGTACATATGTACATATTTATGTATGTTTATCAATCGGGAATTTAAAATTGTTTTATTGCCTAATCAAGTGTTAAACAAATCGTCCTCTCAAAAAATATATTCGATTTCATGCAAGCATTTTTCAGATTTCCTATTTTGTTGCAAGAAGCTGGGAAACTACGAAATATAAAATTTTGATTGCCTTAAATCTTTTACGGAACCTGAAAAAGAACTCTAGCGAAACCTTTTCTGCAAAATTGTAAATGGACCTACCAGACCTACATGAATGTATGTTGAATATTTCCCCATTTACTAGACGATTTCAAGCAAAACCTTATGCTGCATTTTCACTAGGCATCAAATGACAAAAATTGTAATGAAGTAAATAGTTGGGCATTTTAAAAATATTTGTGTCATGTTTTGGTAATTTCAATGCCTATTAAAAATTCGGGATAAATCAGAAATACAAAGTTTTCTATGACACAGCTTAGAGAAAAACTTTTAACAAAAACAAATCTCTTTTCGGATTGTTCCAACGTTCCAGAATGTCGATGAATCACAAAGGCATAGTTGTTGTGGATAAAATCTTAAAAAAATTTTAACTTATTTTAATAATTGGGTTAAAAAATTACGAAAATTAAGGCTTAAATCACTTTTAACTAGTAGTGGGTATGGACCGAAAATCAACTCAATGAGCGTGTGTTACATATATATTTAGTTTAAAATTTTTCTCGTCCAGTTGACTATTGATATTGAAAATCATTTCGCACGGGACACTGTCCGTTTGGAATTCATTCGGTTAAGCAACCCAACTGCTCCACACAGAAAATCTCTAGTTTAAAGTATCTTACCCGGCACCTATCTGTCAGAGGGGTGCCATGAATCCTAAAGATTTCGACACCTGCTTTCGAGGAAGTACGAGTTGAAAAATTTGACAATGATTAGCGAAGAATCGCTTAAGCTTATGCTCGATGCCCGTTTTCCATGCGACACGATTCCAGATGAAGCCTTGTATTTGGGCATAGATTTCTGTCATCACATTAAACGGTCTGCTGGATAGGCAGGGCAATAAACTGCATCTAACCCTTCAAGTGAGCGCAAACAGACGGTACAAGGTTTTGAAGGTCTTGTGTCGTTGGATTGTTTTAATCTGCGCTAGTTGCATTGAACGGAGCTATGTATATCGCCAGGACTTGGAGAAAAGGTTTTTCTCGAGGATTTTAGACCAATCAATATCTCTCCGTTTCTGCTTAGAACCCTAGAGAGGCTGATTGATCTCCATAATATAAACAGGATTCCTAGTGATCGTATATCACAAGTTCAAAAACAAAATTTAAACACCACGCGACACTTCCCTCAGTTGGCGGCGTTCGCCTCGTGCTATTGGGAGCCTGATTTGAGATGGAAAGCTGACGTCGAAGCCTAAGTGGAAGCGCTCGTCGACGTCGTAGGTAAGGCTGCTGAGGAAAGGCCTTAAGTCAGACCTTGGGGCGCCGAATGCTTAACGAATCAGGATATTTTCACTCTCATATTCTTGGATGCCTCAACTTTATCCCTGATAATACGAATTACGTTGTAGTTAGACTGACAGCCATTAACACTTTCTCCACTCACATACTCGGTAGGTATGACGGGACATGAAGATGAGTAAAGAGATTTTTGGCAGAGAGCACACCATCGTCTTTGAATTTCAGTTTCCAGGGTTACATTGCAGGAAACTACGTGGAAAAAAGCTGCCCAGAAAAGGCTCCCCCGAGCCAGTTCCATCGAGAAATGAGAGACGTGGAACACCTTTGCCTCGTGCCAGCCCCGAAAAACCATCGTACGTGAAACTGCAAGCCCTTTCTAACCAAAGATGCCACGGAGGCGGTCAAGCTATCCGCTAGGGCCTCACAACACCGTACCTCTTAATTTGATTTAATATTTACCTCACCCTCCGAATGTTGTTTAAAGTTAAGTTCTACCGTTACCATGACTTACAAAATGAACCGCTAAATTTATCCCTCTTAACAATAAACGAAAACACAAAAAAAAAAAAAATAAAGGACATCACTTGAAAATCTCATATTAAATAGGCTGTTCTTTATATTCAACACATTTATATACCACAGACCTTAACAAAATTTAAGATACGATCAACCTGCAACAACAATATCAAAGAAGAAAAGCAACAAACAACACTAAATACATATTTATGTGTATAAATGCACTAAATAAGTATGAATAAGAACAAATAATTTTCGTGAATTATAAATAATACAGCTACATACATATGTACATATGTGCATATATGCGGCGCTAAAGTCCCCAAATGAATTAAAATTGAGATTTTCTGGCGTTCGATCATTCAACGCATAATGAAAACAAAGGAAGAACAACAACAAATAAAATAGTGTATGGATAAGTTAGAAGCAGTGCGAACCAGAACTTTGTATAATAAATTAATCCAGATCAACAACAACTACGTAAAAGTACAGCGTAAGTAGCGATAGGGATTTGCTCCCCATTTCGAAAGCCATTCAACTCTACACAATTTTCTTCACGCTGACATTGAATAGAAAATTTTCCTGCTATATACAAATACTTGTACATTAGGACGTACCACCTTACCGGCAAAACAAAAAAAGGTCGCCGGTCAATTCCAAAAATATAGGTGGCGTCTTTCTACATTTTCTGTTGACACCTAGATTCGACAAAAAATAATTTAAAAAAGTACCACTGGAATAATCAAAATACATTCATTAGCAAAAGTTTAATGATTTTTGGCGAGCTTTAATTTACTGATACTCGGGTGTTACGTTAGGGTGATAAGAACTGAGAGCTGATGGGCAGGAACTAGAACGGGGTACTTGAGGTTAATGAAGAAGAAATGCCTCCTTGAGACAAAAACCTCGACGTATCATACTTTAAGATCCTACTGTAAATGCCGAGTATCTGACGAAACAATTTAAAAAGGGAACTCTATGTTCGGCCAAAAAAAAAAAAGTTTTTTCTGGAGCGGTCTAATGTGCATACATAGAATACGCATGTGTACGCAAATTAAAAGTCTGTTCGTGATCTTGGAATTGGTGTAAAATTTTGAGTTGCTAGCAAATAGGCATGTAGAAATTAAATTAGAGAAACACAATACGCACTCTAAACCATTTTTGGCTAAATAATTTACGTCGATACGGGTAGGCAACACATTACCGACTATAAATGTCTAGAATTACACAACTATTTTTTTAAACATCTCTTATAGAGTTTTACGCAATAAATGTTTAAAATTTTAGAGACTGGATGCTTAATAGTTTATATACTAAATGCTTATACTTACACACTAAGTGCTTATCTTTTACACACTAGGTGCTTCTATATTTTCATACATATCTTTTTCCAAAGAGGAGAGTTAATCGCTTGCTTATGCTTACGGAAAAAATGTGATCGAAATGAGCCTGCATTAGTAAATGGTCTCAGACACGAAAGTATTAGACAATTCAAAAATGTTTTAGAGTGCGGTTTAAGAAAGAATGCCTCACAAATAGATGCCACGAAAAGAATGAGATATGTTTTTTGTCGAGGTAATTGGGTGGGAGTTGAATGCCATAGATAGTGCTGCTCACGTGCAGGAATACGCCAGAAACTTAATACATTGTACCTGTACTGCAGCGGCAAGAATGGGCTCCAAAAAATATTTAAAATCAACCGCCAGAGACTAAGGAGAATGGTACAGTTAATCGGGGTAGAAATATCGTATAGAACGGTTCTGGCGGATTTCAAAGCAGCAGCAAAGAGAAAAACATGAAAATTTAGGAACATGTGCTGATACTGCGGTGGATATCTTGAATGATCGAAAGACTCATAGACCTTATGCCAGCATTTGGCCAAAAGTAATGCTTAACGCATACAATTCCTGTTTGATATACGGGCAGCTCAGCAAACAATATAAAATAGTCCGCCTTGCCCTGATCAGCGAAGGCTAGAAGGAGGAATCCCCGCAATTTCGTACAGACTCCTTTGTATACTGAACGCAGTTGCGAAATTGTTAGAAAAACGTATGCAAACATGTATTCTGGCTGCAATGAAAGACGGTAGGGATGTATTGGAAAAGGGAGAAAGAAGTTCAGAAAGGTGCATTCCACCATATACGTAGCTAATCGAGGCGCTATGACAGCCGAGAAGTACAGCACCAATTCCAGAAAAATCACACTTGACAATACCGGACATGAGAAATGCTTCTGACTCGGCGTGACTTATTGACGCGTATTATGGGCATCTACCCAAACGAACATGAACTCTCAAGCAAAACAGAGGGCGGGCTGTGAGCACTTAAAATAAATTCGGGTGGCGCAAAAGGTTCCATACTTGGCCCTGGTCTATGGCATATCGGGTATGAAAGCTCACCTCACTATAGCTGATAGCTCACACTAGAAATGCAACAAGGCGTACAACTGGTTTGTTAATGCTGACGACGATGCGATAGCAATAGTAGCCCGCGGCCTCACAACGTTGCCGTGGAAGTTCTATCAGGTAATGCGGCGCTTTAAGACGTGGATGGAAGAACATGTCCTCACCCTAACGTATTGCAGGACGAAATCGAGAGAGAACTACTATATTTCTCCTCCCTCTTTTTCACAAAATTGGAAAGGCGGAAAATATGTAAGTTTCCCTGTCATAGGCAATGCAGAGCACACATTCCTTTCCTGTGATCGCTAAGCTGTTAACAAGGTAAAGGTAAAAATAGAGCTTTGTCCAGTAACTCCAGTTAATGCTCTCACTACAATATCCAAAAAGCATGGGATATGATCGTCGCGCTTACTGAGAATCGCTTTTGTCATAAGAGTATAGACCTAAGTAAAGCTGAGCGGTAATCTGAATGGTCTACCCAATAATCAACAGGAACTGCTCATAATGAAGGTTGAAGTAATAGTTTAAGTGCGAGGAGTGTATCGTCCTGACTCGTACAAGTCCAGAACCGTAAAAGAAATGAAAAGTATTTCATTCTTCTGTTAAACTTAAGCTTTTACAAGTTTAGAACCGGAACAGTTGCCGCGTTGACGCGTGGACATATCCCAGTGACTGAGTTACTGAGGTTTGCCTGGACGCAGCGCTAGAAGAAGGTAGGTGGAAGGCCCGTTGCACTCAAATATTCTCTTGTGGGGCCCTAGTTTCTAAAAATAAAAATAAAAACGAAATTTTAACCGAACATCTCAATCTAACACACACACCAATTCATCGAACTTTTTGTTAGGTAAAAAACATTTTCATATTTTCGCTCACGAAGCCTCGTCCCACCGCAGTCTGCTGATGAAAAACAAAAACTAAATAAATCAACTCAGCAGGGGAGCATTTTCAGCTATTTTAATAAACAAATGGGTACTGGTGTGTTTGATTTTGTTATTGCTTTGCTTTCATTTTCATAGTTTTTCCTCGGAAAATCCAAACCATATACAAAACGCAAAAAAGCTATTTACAAAATATTTCTGCTAAGCGAGGGGAAATGTTTTGTTTTGCTTATAAATTTTGTGTTGATTTTTTTTTTATTTATTTAACATTTCATTGAAAAAGTGTTTTAGAATTATATTGGTATGCCGCTGTAAGATTGGGGAGAGCACAGCAATTTGTTGTTTCCCTTCGCTACACAGTTGTTTTAGGTAAATAAATGTTGGCGTGTGTGTGTGTGTGCCAAGTGCACGCTATTTTTACAAAAATCCAATAGCAATAACAATACAACTGCAGCAAGCGTGCAACAACATGTGAATAGGGGATTTTCCCAAAGCGCTTTGAGTTGGAAATTACCAAAGTGGAGCAAGCTGCGCGCTAGGCCAGAGTGAAGATGTGGAAATGTGTCAAGGGGAAATGCAATGCTGTACAATGGCTACTGCTCCCCGTGTTTCGGCATAATTTTGTACTTTGACATTTGCGTGTGCACTAAGCCGTGCAACATGCGGCATTTGGTGTGTGTGTGTGGTTGGATGTATGTATGTACACTTGCAGCGTGGCGTCAAAGGAGGAGCTATGGAGGGGTATGATTAAAAAAAGTTTTAATTCCATTCTGCAAATAAAAGAAAATACGCTGATGTAAGCGCAGCGCACAGAAATTAAGAATATTTGTAGTTTAGGTTGGGTTAAGAAGACGGGAGCGAACTTCCACTTGGATTCCCCCTATTAGTGCCAGGGGGAGGCACATCTTTCTAACGCATGTTATTTCATATTATCAGATGAACCTGTGGAGCTCTGATTTTCACATTCGCTATCTCCCCAAACTGCTGCAAAACCGGGATCCCAAATCCTTGAGACACCTTGTCTAGAATTCGGGATATTGACATTAGAAGGGGTGAATTGGTTCCTCTTCTTCCTCATCCTTATAATTTCCGCTGAAGGAGCTTCTTAGTATATATCATCCATGGAAAATTGGTGCTATAGCAAAGTGTTCTGTGGCTATGAGTCTCGGCCGTAAGGATCTTGAGATCTCATTGCTATTGACCCACAGCTCGTTAGTAGATCAAAAGTCGGTGTTAGAGTGGCGAGTTATCCGTTTCGCTAATTTTTATTTCCGAGCCGTGTCTGGCAATACCGTCGGCTATTTCGTTCCCTCGAATATTGCTATGTCCACCAACCCAGCAGAGAAGCGGGTTTTGATGTGAATTTGTGAAGCCAGATGTACACCACATTTTCAAACTACATTCAACTTTACTACCTTGGAACCCAACGTTTCCAATGCCTTCCGGTTGTGAACGAATATAGTGGCGTTCCGCCTGAAAGACATTTCAGCTATCAGGCAGGCGATATGATTGCCTTATCTGCAAGTGGTTGCAGTATAAATCCGAGCCGACTCCTTTTTCCATCGTTGACCCATCGGTCTAGATAGAAATACCATCATTTACCGAGAGTGCGCTGCCCAGCAATATTGCATGTATGGTCTCTTACTGGGAACAACCGGGCTGCAATATATATGTATATATGTTGGTGATTTTCTGGCGACATCAGAATACTGCACACTTAATCGCATGCTCTTTGAAGGGACATCATTGGCGAAAACATTTTCGTAGCCGACATAAGTGCGTATGTGAGCGAGTCTTCGCTGTTTCTGCTGTTAAAAACAAAAACGCAGCTCCCCTTTTTGGAATTTCTCTGCACATGCCACTGCTCTTTGGAGCCGCTGCAAAGTGCCTGCTATACACTGGTGTATGTCTGTCGTTACGACGCGCGAGATTAGACGCTGTCAACGTGCAACATATGGTGGCACGCGTACGCACGCTCAGTGCGGCAATTGTGCGTGGTGTTGCTTACTGCTTGCTGGTTGCACATACATACATATTTTGTTGTTGTTTTTGCTCACCTAACTGTAGGTGGCACAATCGCATCAGCGAAATATCAAATGGCTTTCTGCCGTTTGACAGCTTCAAAAGTGCCACACTGGCGTAGCGCTAAGTTTTCCAGCTGTTTGTTGTAATGAGCTGCTGCTTTTGTAGAGTTCGTTTTTAGAGACGAAAAATTTAAAATATGCCTCAAGCAGTGGAGCTGCATGGCCCACAAGAAATGTCATTAGATCGAGCATTTGATAACACAAAAACAAAGCACGGTTACCAACTCAACTCGAAAATGGGGTGGCAAGTTGCTGTTGCAAGTTCATAACACATGCTTGCCACTGTCATTGACACTACATATATGCGCTTTTGCGCGCCGCCACACTCTGGCAGTTGCACTCGGCTGTCAATCATGAAAAAATTCTCATTTTGACAGTTCGCTACACGGCTGCTGTTTCATTTTTGGCGTGCGTTGGCATTTTTTCACTGTGCTTTTCTTTCTGGGAAGGGGAAGTTGTGTTTACATACTCGAACATGGATAGTCACATTTCCTACTTGTAGCTACATGTCACAGCCTGTTTTGGTTTAATGAAAAATTAATTTTCCGCACAGCTCACCAATTTAAATCATTTGACATTACACATTTGACATTTTGTGTGGCTGCTTTGACAACTCAACGTGCTCTAATAGTATATGCCTACCTACTAAATCAGAAATTATAAAAAGAGGAAAAAAATGTCTTGCTTGCTTATCGCTTCTCTTCAGCGTTCATATCGATCAGCTTGAAAAATGAGCTGTCACTTTTAATTTTGGGTATTTTTCGATCATTTCTTAAATCAAACATAAATGATTTTTGTTATTTTTCAATCCATGTGCCGTACTCGCAGTGCTCTTCATTGTTTATTAAAATAGAAAATGTTGTGATATCTCAGCGCTGGGATTAGCGCTGAAGTGCTGCCAGCCACGCTTGAGCCACACGTGCTGTCAGCGGCTATTTACATGCACTTAGACAATAGTTTTGTACTTGTAATCGATATCCACATGTCATATGCTTTCGCTGCGCAAAGGACATTGACTTATTGTAAAATTCAAATTTGAAATATTTTCGGGATTCACTTGTAATTATGATGCCACTCAAATGGCTTACGAAAACAAGCACTTATCTCTGTCATTAATCAGCACTAAAAATTAGAGAACTCAACGACAAGCAAGTAATATGTATTTTAACACAAAATTGTTATTTATATCTTCCAAAAGGCATATATGTATGTGCGTACTGAAGCAAAGTAATTGCGAGCACTGCAACCTATTTGCCAGCATGGCTGCTTATTTTGACGTCACACTTTCCAGGCTACTCTCCAGCGTTGCAGTTTGCAAATGCGGGGACGGCTTTGGCGTATACGGAGTGCCTCCGCGTAGGATACTTCAAAGAGTACTTTTCGTAACCGGCGCTCCCACCGTTACTTAGGGTCACCGGGCAATCCATCAGCATGTCCACGGCGCTCACGATCACTCTCGGAAGGTTCTCACCAGCATAATAATTCACCAGAAGCATCCACTGGCGCACATAGATCATCTCACCGTTTTATTATTACCGTTGGCTGGAAATATTCTTATCGATTTTCTCTTCGTTTTCTGCGTCCACCAAACGATGAGCAAGTTCATCGACTAGCTCTCACCGATGCTTTTACCGATACTCTCACCACCAGTAGACTCATCTTTACCGGTAGCCACCGATACCAACTCTAGTCACCATCGCTCATCGTCTCTGCTACCGCCAGTACTGCTCCCGCTGTCATCTCTCTCTATCACTTGGCTTCATGTCTTTTCTCTGTCTCTGTCGCTGGCCTGCTTGCACGCACAGGCGTGTGTGTTAGACCTTGAAATATTGAAATGAAGTGCATAATTTAGTAGGGAAAAAGGGATCTCTTGTCTACTGGGTTAACTGAGCATTACTCCAGTCTTCGACCAAATCATTGCCTGCATAAACATCATTTTTTTTTGCAAGATGCGTTTCAGCAAGGCTACTTGAAAGACTTGAAGAGTCTAAAAATCTGCAGAAGGTTGTCCAAAAACTTCAGAACAACTCTAAGCAACTTTTGTCGTCATAGGTCTCCTTGGTTTTACCACCATTCCAACTCTTACATTGAATTACTTTCTGATGATATCGTTTACGAGAGCTTCAAATCTGACCTCTTATAAGTCAATGAATAGGTATAATAATCTTAAATTATTTTTGTGACCTACATTTGTTGCAGTAGACCCATTTGACTAAAGTTATGCTGAGCGATTTTTTGTCCTTAGTCATTTTGGTTCACTGCCGGTGTTATCTGTCGCTTTCATGCATTGGGAGCCGAGCTCTTTTTGATGATGCTTATTTCAGCTAATGTATCGAAAATGCTTTTTTCACTCTTTCCGTTCTTCTGTTTCTCGAAAGTCGTGGTCTCTTGAAGTTTATTAGAGTTATTTGATAATGAATCTCCTTCTTGCCTTTGCTACCCTTTGAGCGGGTGTCAAGGTTCTAGTTCCTTAGCGGAATTACCCGACGCCCATCTAAAGTCCAATACAGATTTTACCAACTAAGTAAGTGGATAAAGCCTATGCTGAGCTTGAAGTCATCCTTCTTCGCTTTGGTGCATTTTGTTTGGACATAACTTAGAAGATTTATTCTTGTTTCTATTCACGCAGAGGGTTGATAGTAATTTGGTAAGGTCTGTAGGCAAGTCAGACTTTAAGTAAGTCCCACTTGGCGGGTTTATGGTTTGTGAAAAGATTGTTTAGCTTCATGCGGGTAACCTTCTATGCGGAACATAAATTGGGTACATTAGGATTGGGTCAAGATAAGCGGAAGTTCAACCTGAAACAATTCCCAGACAGTAATTATGTCTTTGTAACGGTGGTCTCAGCTGAAGCTCATCCTTCAAAATGGGTTGTGATAACTTCTATGTGAATGACATTTGTCGCCTCTCTGTACAGCGAATTATGTCATCATTAAATTGTCAGCGAAGCCTCGAACCAACAGGCAACGTCAATAAAATTATAAAAAAATTAAAAAAAAAAAACTAAGAAACCAAAGCATGAAAATCAAAACACCAAATGCAATCTGCTCGCTACAGGTGCTGTGGCTATAGAAACCACAACAAATGACTGCTGCAGCTAAAAGAAACCGGTACATTGGCAGACAAGTTGGCTGCAACGGCATGTAGGCGTCACTTAAACAGCGGGTGATGGCGTACAGCCAGAAATCAAGCTTAAAATTTGGCTTAAATGAATTTGCAGAAAAAAAAATATTTAAAAATGGCAGTTAGGCTAGAGGTAAAGGAAGCACTAACAGAGGTGTTGGTAAACACTTGCCTTTGGCGGCAGACAAACAAAAACACATAAGTTGGATTTGCGTGTTTGTATATGAATTTCAAAAAATTAACAGGTGTATGAATGCATGTATCCATGTATGCTTGCATGGATGCATGTGCATTAGGGTGGTCCAAAAAAAAAACAAAGTCAGAATTTTAATGCACTCACCCCCGAGGATTGTTCTATATCGAAAATAATTATACCTCTGCTTTTTTATTTTCAAATCAAAAAATATTTAATAGCGAATACATAATAATAGGAAAACATGTTCGTGGAAATGGCAAAACTAGAGCTCTTAAAAATCAATATTTTATCGAAAAATAAGATAAATAAAGATCGAAAAATTTTGTTTCTCTTTAGGAGACTTACAAAAATAATACCCAATTGTTTATTTAACCATTTTTTAGTATTAGCTATTTTTTATGGGACCACTAGGAACCATCCTAGGGAGCGGGAGTATTAAAATTCCAACTTTAATTTTTCAGATGCATTTTTGGACCACCCTTAAACATACTTATTAATATATTTGTTTCGAATAAGCCGAATGCTAGTGCCACAAACTACTCAAGGCATAGCTGGGTGCCTACGATTGCGAATATAAGCTTCAAATTTGTTTTCATGTATGTACATATGTATGCATGTGTAAGTGCATTATAAATACTTCGTTTGTGTATATTTACATCCATAAATTCAACCTGCAACCAAATATGCCATAAAGTATTTATTAGTGAAGTTAGTAAAAATAAAAAAATAAAATTATTTTTTTTAATAAACACCGTAATAAGTAGGTACATACATTGAATTGAATTAATTTGCGGTAACTGTAATTGCGAATGCGTTTGGCATAAATTAAAAGCGAACAATGCCCACGCAAAATGTTGACAGCTTAAGTAATGAAAATAAAATTTGTTTATTAATAAACAAAAATAATAAATGGACACCCCCAACTGTGGCAGCGCTTTGGCTGGCATTTTATTAGCGTGCATGATAGCATAAAAATATAGACATGCATATGTATGTACATATGTATGTATGTATATATAAACATAGCTACAAACATTTATACCAGCATATCTGTATATGTACTCGTATTCATAAGACCAACTGCAATGACACTTGTTTTGCTTTTCGAGTTGCCTATGGCCAAGAAGCCAATCGACCAACTAACTGTGGCTGATTGCAAGCGTTTGATAGTCGGTCGAGCGAACATGTGCGACTGCATGATTGCACTTTTACGTTAGGGTGCAGCAGAATTTTTGTTGCGATTCTCGACATGTGCAAGCCGTTCTTTTTTCCATTTGGCCTAAGTGACGTAGGTATATTCAAAGCTTTATTGTTGTGGGACAAAGTAAGGTTGGGTTAGATAAAGTTCAATGCTCAGCGATGTTCACAGTGAGTGCTATTTGTGATTGGGTTCCAATTCGGAGGCACATTTTTCTAATCGGGTTTCATTTTAGAAAGAAAAAGGAGATAATAATAAAGCCATTAAGAAGGTTTGCTCCTCAAATTTCAAAAGTAAATATTCCCCTTATATTCCGGGGCACCCTAATGTGCATATTTATATGCGCAAATGCATATTTACAAATGTACATTGCATTTGTAAATACACTTGCCAATTGATTGCTAAGAATAAATAAAATTGTAGTCTCGAGGAATATTACTTTAAAATTGATAAGCTGTTGCAACACCAAAAATGGTCTGTCACGTCACGTGTGACTGTTATAAAAAAAAAACACAAAAAAATTTTAAATGCTAAATGTGATTGTCAAGTTGTTGTAAAAGAGGAATTCAAATGTGTATATTTCTTCCATTCCTTTTTTACCACAACTACATATATAAATACTGGTTATATTAAAACCAGATGAGGCCTGATAATAAACTTTGTTGCTATTACATATTCAGGTACTAATAAATAATTTTTGAAAATATTTCGAAGAGGTACCTAACCAGTTCAGACAACAGAGACCATCAAATGTAATAAATCGAAGGAAGAATCGGGAAAAAGCAGCTGTCTGGAAAGAATAACTAACGGCGAAGTGGCGGTACTTCAAGGTGGACAGAGATAGTCTTTAGCTGCGCTCATTGATGAGCCCGTACATCAGACACGGGTTGAGATCGAGACAAAGTTTGTGCGAATACCAGTTCGAAAATCCTTACAACCCTATTCAGAGATTTTATTCTAGCGAGTCTCTGAGGGGTTTCGGGTTTTTGAGTGCAAATATGACTTCTCTAGGCGCTTGCTACGGAGTGGTGTGAAGATCAAATCGATCTCCACAGAACAGGTAACTAGAGAGCCCAAGTGGTCTGGTGTGAAAAATCTCAGAGATCCGTATGAATGGCGGCGTGAAGAGTGTCTTCAGCCCCTACGAAAGGTGGACAATAAGAAGTTCTTTACTCAAACCAGGTGCTTCCCGATGCGGACGACAAAGTTGCCAACCTGGGCTTGGGTGATATCAGGCTAAATGAAGATGCTAACTATTTCTTGAGGGATATGACGCTAGGTTAAGAGAAAGCCGTGGAAGTAGATGAGGGTCGTTCTGGCAAATCTTAGGCATTCTAAGGATGCAGCGGACCAAAGTTTTGTCTTCTTTATTGAGGAAGACATAAATTCAGAGATATTATTGGAGCGAAAAGCATACGTGGTGGGATAGCGCTGAAGCTAATTATAGAGGGGAGTCTTTAATTTACTATTAATTCCATGTTTAGGATGTGTAACAACGTGCAGGAAAGGTAGTTCTTCAATGGATAGTACATAATTAAGGTCTGAATCCCAGCGAGTATTAGGGAAGCATAAGAAGGTCATTTCGGACACTAATTGGGTCACCTATGGGAAATTTCGCGACTCCATCCAGGATACCCATGCCAGGCTGAGTATGCAGCTTCGACGAACCTAAAACTGCTGCTCTGTACACTCCACCACCAATATTGTCAGAGACGCACTATTTTGGAGAAGCTTCTGGAGATAGTAAATATAAAATTTGCTATTTGCAGTGTTTGTCTCTTTAACCATCGGCTGTGGAAGGAATATTAAAAGTCATGTAACATAGGTGATAATTAAGATTCTGGTAGTACTTCGTAGAGGCGGAATATTAAAGTATAAAGACATACTTATTCTAGTCTTAAATTAACTCTAATAAGCAGCCGTTTATAGTATTTTTGCAGTTGATCTTTTAACTACCTTTATATTGATGAATTTTGCATTTGCTTTTAGTTTAGCAGAAAATGTGTTTAACTTTTTTGTCTTAGTTTCCTGACTTTTTAATGAATTGTACTTATTTTTACGACTTTTAAGTATTGAACGTATTTTTATTATCATAGCAAAAGTGCCTACAAAGCCCACGCGCATGCGCTATTGAACGGTAATGAATGAGTTTCTAAGTAAATGTACATACACACATACTCGTATGCTATTTCAAAGGCTTCTGAATTAGTAAATGAACAACTACTAAGCGGGTTTAGTAGCTAATATTTTTGCACTTTAATAGCCATGTGTACTAATTTGCTTTAATCGCACTTCCCAGTTATTGCTCTTAAAATAAAATTAACATAAAAAATATTAAATGTAAATTTGATATGCTTACAACATAACCAATATATTTATTGTATATATATCCCAGAAAGTCAATGGTGGTTTTTGTTAAATATTTGCAAGGTTTTAAAGGTAAAATTTTTACTTAACCAAAACCGCATAAATCAAATTTTAATTTTTTATACACACAATTTGCATCAAAAGTCGTCAGCAAAAAAAGCTATCAAAAATCAATGCGCTCTTTTTCCCGTTTAAAACTTGAACTTTTTTATACTAATTTAACTGCATACCCCAAAATTCATATTAAAAAGCCCAACATTTTTTGGATTTTTATTGAATTTTTCTAAGCTCTGTACAAAAAATTTTAAGTTTTATTTATATGAATTCGATCAAAGCATAAACGACATTTTGTATAAAGAAATAACAGAAAAACAACATCTTTAAGAACCTTAAAAGTATTAACCAAAAGCCACGATGGCCTCAGTTTTTCACTTCACTGTAGACCTCTCACAATATATCGTAAACCCATCAGCATTCGAAATAGTGGGTTGTATGGGTGAATCGGTGCTGAAGAAGCCAAATATGTGTTAGTCAGCAAGTAAGTTTATAATCGCAGTTTTTTACTGATCCGCGTTGATTTTATGAATTGGGCTATGGCGTCCATAGTAGAAAGCGTAGCAATTTTCTTAAGAGCTTCGAGCTGCTTAAGAAAATTTGGTTCAATAAATATTTCTCGACCATTTCTTGGGCGTTTTTATACCCGAGCGCACTTGTGCACAAGGGTATTATAACTTTGTTCACATAACGGTTGTTTGTAACAGGCAAAACGAATCGAGATAGATATAGACAAATGTATACATAAATGATCAGAATGAAAAGAGAAATCGATTAAGCGGTGACTGTCTGTCCGTCCGTCCGTCTGTGCACACGATAACTCGAGTAAAAATTGAGATATCTTAACGAAACTTGGTACGTGGACTTCTTTTGGGCATAGGACGGATGGTATTGAAAATGGGCGAAATCGGACAATAACCACGCCTACCTCCCATATAACGGTAATTTTCAGAAATACGAAAAGTGCGATATTTTAGTAACTATTGAAGATAATTCACTCAAAATTGATATTTACAATGAGTTTTAGACGAAAAATAAGAATATTAAAAAATTTTGGCAAATGGGCGTAGCCACGCCTACTTATGGTTACATGTGTATATCTTGGTAATCGCTGCACTAATTTCTTCCAAACTTGGCACAGTTGTTGGTCCTGCTACAACATACCAAATGGCCGAAAATTTTTAAAATCGGACAATAACCACGCCCACATCCCATATAACGGTAATTTAGAAAAATACGAAATCCTCGATAAATCAGTAAATATTAAAGCTACTTTATTCAAAATTGATGGTTGCAACAATTTTTTACCAAGAAATACGATTATGATACAATTTTGGAAAATGGGCGTGGCACAGCCCACTTATGATCACATATATGTATCTCGCTAACCGTTCCAGCAATTTGAACCAAGCTCGGTATGGTTATTGTGCTTGCCACATAAAAGCAAAGCGTTGAGAATTATTGAAATCGGACTAAAATTACGACCGCTTTTCATATAACGGTATATTTCAGAAATGCTTGAAACTGCAATATTTCGAAATTTAAGGACGCTAATTTACTTAAAATTTATACACCCCGGCTTATCGTGTAGCGGTAGCTTTCGGAAAGGTGGAAAACATATATTTAATAATTGCGCCGGGTATTTAATGTTCGGCTCCGCCCGAACTTAGACTTTCTTACTTGTTCTATTCTATGTTTACAAATAATAACATAAAAACAGATTTGGTTTTTATTAAGCGGTAACTTCAATTGCATTTCTGCTTGGGTACAAAGATTTATTTAAAATTAAAAAAAAAAAATGTTTCAAATGGAGATTAACAAATATTTAAAAAAAAAAAAATTTAACGAACAGCGAAGATCTCTATTATTTGAGAATATCAAGCAGCACTTGATTGTCCATTGTAATTTTTCAATCTTTGAAGTAAACCGAATAAAAAAATATTAAACTGTACACTAAATTTTGTTTTTGCGAGCATATTTGCAAGCGCTTAAAATGGATTTTTTTTTTGCTTATTTTATTTGGCCCTGCGCATAGCACTTAATCTGTACCGTTGTCCTATTCGTTAAATGTATACGGTTTTCCATCGTTTCCCAAATATCTAACCAAATAGTTCACTATGGTTTCTTATGCAATTAAAATTCTTGATCAATGCCAATATTGATTAGTTTAAAACAACCCGTCTGCGCTAGGGTTGCGGACAAAGAAAACTTGGTCGCGCTTTACATGGCGATCGGCCCGTCATTGATGAACTACACTGGCGCAGCGTGTACGGAATTGAGCACACGCTGCTTTAACATCGTCATCGGAGGCTAATAACGGCCCTCCAACCAGAAGGGGCCCATTAAAACACCATTCAACTGATCGCACTGTTTGCGCAAATTTCCGGGAAATAATACTTCTTAAGATTTAGTACAAGTTTCTATCGACGATACTGAAAGTTCTGAAGACTAAAGCCCATGGAAACTGGTTGACATTTGAAATTTGAGCTTGAGTAATACATTTTTAAAAACTTTACAGCATAAAAACAAAGACAAATCGATTTAGTAGTTTTCCAAATATCTCGAGAACTGGACGAGGAGAAAATTTGAAAAAAATCACACATACACACATCAAAATTCTCTATGAAATGAAATATTTAAAAAAAAAAATTTCTTGAAAAATTTTTCACATACTCTTTTGAAACATACGTTTTTGAAAATACGCCATTTAAAAAAAAATTAAAAAAAAAATCACAATGGTAGCTCTGAGTATTGCGCAATATTTAAGTGTAGTATTATGGGGTGCACTCTACAATTATTTGAGTTATGATTTTTTTTTACACCGAAGTTGAGTAAAATGAATAGATATATTACAAATTCAAAAATTGATATGGAAGGCCTACTACGAATTTCGGGGGGTTTTTACTACTTTTGTTATGATTGCTGGTTCTATATCACAACACAAACAACAAAAACAATTTTTTTAATAAACCGAAAGCAAATTAGAGCACCTCCATCTGTTATTTTCCAATGTAACTCTAAGACAATAGCAAATTAAGTCACTTATATTTGTCATCAAAATTTACAAATTGACTATTAGCAAAATAATGAAATAAATACAAACTCCTATGCTAGTTAAACTCAATAATTTCGAGGTCACCACGCTGCTGATTTAAAGTTTTCCGTTTTGTCATTGAAATAGCGCTTGGTTGGTATTCGAAAACGATATCCATGCAGTGGAGTAAGACATTTAAATTCAACTTGAAAAGGCCAAAACAAAATAAAAAATTTTAAATACTAATTAAATGATAGCCATAAAATAGAAGCGAGAAAAAATACTAAACATTTAGCGGCAAAAAACTAGCAACTTCTAAGAATTTTATTTTCGTTTTTTTCCCCAATAGCACTACTGCATTAAGTGCCAATGTTGTTATTGCTTTAGCAAATGCTGTTTTCATATGTCATTGTTGTAACCTCAGCTGCAGCATTTCTGTTGCCATTTGTGTAGCGCTCGTGACGTGCGCGGACGTGCGTTGGCCCACAGCCAATATTGCCGCCAACATAAATATTGTTAGCCATACATTTGCTGCCGCTGCTGCTGCTATTATTTACTGATTATTTAGTGGCATGCAACTGAGAATTGGCAAGCAGCTGCTGCGCCAGTGCAATAGCGGTACAAGGGCAACAACTTTCGCATGTAAACAACAGCGAGTCGTAAAAAAAAAACCAAACAAAAATACTAAAAAAAAATACCACATCAACGAGCGAGTTTAGCGACTAAGCTGACGCCGGTGGCTTGCGCTTTTAGCACTTGCAGGTAGGCTAGTGGCAGCTAACTCAACTGCTGCCACGCTGAGCGCTTTGCGCGTAGGAAGTGTTGCCAACAAATTTGCAGCAATTGTAAATAAAATCTAACAATTGCAAAGTGAAAAAAGTAGGTAATTTGTTTGGCCGCCAGGTTGCTCATACGCCATGGCGGAAAGACGCGAAGGCGATGCAAATTTCGTGGAGGTGGACATGCTGTTTGGTGGTGATGGTCTAACCGCCAGCTACCCACTTACCCAACGGTTAGTTATTGCTGCAGCAAGTGGCCTGATTGCCTACGAACCTGTTCGCGTACGTTGTAGCAAGTTGAGCACCCGCTGCTACTAAATAAGTAAGTACCTCTTTCGTACAGCACCTGTTGACTTAATTGTGGCTTGTACTAAATTTCTTTATTCTCTTTGCTTTTATGATTTTGGCGCGCAAATTAGATATATGTATGTGTGCGTATATATTTTTATTTAAGAATATTTGCATATACATTAACGCTAATCACTACCGGTTTTCCCGCCAAAAAATACCACAGCGAACAGGTTGCCGCTTGCCACAAGTGGTAAACAAATTTCATAATCCATGTTGCACATGCCCATTTATGATTGGCTGTTGTTTTTGTTTGTGTAATCCTAAACTGGTTAGATATGATTTTGTAAGCCTCGGTAGTTATTATTTTTAGTTGTTGGATTTTCATGTTGCAACACTTGTCAGCTTAAGTGGTCAATATAGCTAATCACAACAAGTCTAGTATTCGGCAATGCAATTTTATTTATATGTAGTAATTAAGTCACTGCCTAGTAATATTAAAAAAAGCACACACATATGTATGTATATTAAAATGTGAAAACTAAGGCAAAAATCTGTAAGCAAGGCATTTGCCAGAAATTGATTTGAGACGATAGCTTTGAGTTTATATACAGTGGCGGCCAAAAAAGGGGATGAATGGTGTTTCGTTTTTAATATTTACAATGTTTTTCAAGCTACAGTTTTTTTTAAATTTTTTTTTTAATAAAAATATGGCTCATGCTCATAAGAACCACATAAATCACGCTTTCAATTTTTATACAGATTTATAAAAATTCCAAAAATTTTTGTCTGAATTTTGAGCTTTTTAACCAGAATTTTTTAGAAATTTTTCAGGTATGCAGTTATCAGGCTTATAAAATTTGAGTCAAACAAGTGCAAGTTTTTTGGGCCTAAAAAATCGCATTGTTTTTCATATTTTTTTTTTTGTTGAAGGCGTTTTGCACTTTTTTCCATATAAACATAAATTTCTTGTTTAAGAATATGCGTTACTTGTACGTTATTTGTAACAAAAAAAACCGCAAAAGGTGTTCTACTCTTCAACATACGCGCTGTTTCCATGACTGTCGTGGAAGCCAATTAACTCTTCTGCAGCGATGCAAAAAGATTGGTCGATCCAATTTACTGGTCATTTGTTCCGTATACGGAGCGTCCATTATACTAAAGGCAAGTTCTTAATTGCAGGAGAGCCCATACCCGCCCATAAGCCGCAAAAAGGTAGTTATCCAACTCAGTTATGGGCCATCGGATGGTACACGTTAGCTTTTTCGATACTGCTGTCTGATACGACTAACTAAAATTTCCCGTACCTCAACAAACTTGCTCTCTCCGTTGGTGAAGTCTGAAGTTTCCGACAGTAGGACGAAATATGCCGTCTTTTTCCACCTTAGCGTTAATATCGTTGAGGAGAGTTTTAATATCGTAGCGGGTCAGCACGTATATGGCTCTTTCAGGCACTCATAGATTTGATCTTTGAGTTAGCGATATAGCTTTACATTTTTTAAAGAATCAATAGGGTTCCCTGTGTTAAATAACTTGTTTTTCTAACACCCGATTTGCTCATTCCTCAGCTTTTCCTGCGAACTAACGAAGCAAACAACCTCAAGATTGCATTAAGAATCATCACGTCAGTCAGTTACATATCCTATGTCTCTTAAACTTATATGTAGCCAAATATGTATATACGATTAGCCAGCGCTTTCAACTTCTTCGTACATGTATCTGTATTTAGTAACCGTATATCTCTTTAAAAAATTTATATGTAACACTTATTTTTCCTTCTTAAAATTATACTTTATGGCCAATCATTTCTTTACAGTAGACATGCATTTTTATACCATAATTCGTTTTATCTTCTTTTCACTTGTTTTAATTACAGTTTATCCTTGATCTTTATTACTTCATTGACTTGTGAGCAGAAGCCACTTAAGCGCATTTAATGCAATTAAGTGAAAAAAAGAAAACGAAATAATATTTTATAAGTTGCGGATTAACCAGACCAGAGATCAGGCAAAGCTGCATAAGGCGGCTCAACACACAAAAGCGAAATTAAAGCAGCAACAACAAGTTTTTGTCCACAAGTGATCTGGATTTGAAGCGGCTGCTGGTGCACAGCCAGCTGCACCATACAACCAGACGATTACGATTAACATTCAATTAAAATTGACATTGCACCGATAGGACTTTAATAAATAGAGTATAGGAAGGAAGATGGATAACTGGTTTAATCTTGACTGGATGGATGAGTGAATTGGAGATTGAATAGAGTTATGTATGCGTGTATGTACAAATGTGAGGACGGACTATTAAATCCATCGAAAAACAGCGGCAGCTAGAAAAAGATGTTCCCTCGCAACATAAGCGATCATCTTAAGCCTAATGACTTACTATGAATAATACAAATTCTTAGGTTAGGCTAGGTTGGCTGGTTAAAAAGCCTCAAATATACGAATTGCTACATCTATAGTGTGCAGGAATATAGTACTGCATAGGTAGACTTATATCTCTGTCTAGCAACATAGTCGCTAACTTAATGGAGCTATACTTTCCTAAGAAAGTGGAATATAAGATTTTATTCGTCAGTACTCTCTTATCCATCCATCCTGTCCTCTTATTACTATCTTAATTTTTTGTATCTTAAATTTTTGTGTGCTTAGTCCAGAGATCATACGCTAGGATGTCTAAGTTTTCTAGGTCCAGGTCTTTCTCAATCCTTTCGGGCTTTAGCTTGCTAAGCAGCGAGTTATTTTTATTCTCGTTTCCCCTCCATCTGTCCTCCTAGCATCTGTCTTCCGCACCCAGCTTCAACAAGACGTAACGCCCTGACAAAAAGAAAATTCCATTTGCTCGGCGTCAGCTCCGCGTTATTGTGGAACACTTTAAACAAATTGTATTAGCATGAGGGTTTTAGACAATTCTTTCGCGCTTGACGAGTCAACCTTAGGGATGACTGTAACCTGCTTGCAGTGTAAAAAGCAGTTCTTTACCCCATCTGTTGGTTTGAAAATATTGAGTAATCTCATTTTCCTTGACATGCTGGGATTCTGACGCTGGAGCAAGACCTCTGCATCTTTCGACTTCAACGCGACGTTATGCAGTCAGTCATAACCTGACTTTTGCAAGGAAGAATGTTTATGCCTCTACCTACAATTTGAAGCTTTGCCCTTCTTAGATTTTGGAGCTTTTAGACCGCCTCCTTCGCCCAAATGATAGTGCTTTCGTTGTTGCCCTTGATAAATTTGGCGCTGCCCTCAAGTGAAGACATGAGCTCAGTGGGTCCAGAGTGCACAATTTTTTTCATTTTACTCAGAAGTTCGCAATATTAAGTCTTTTAACTTTTGGCAGATATTCGCCCATAGGTAGCGCTCCTGGCGATTACTGCTATCATGAGGTGATGCCTAGCTACCGTTCCCTATTTCGAAGCCGTTATTTTGGAATCCCCGGGCCACAAACCTTCTAATAGGCACGGTGTCACGTAATAACCTCGATAAGGCGAGTTGGGAAGTTCTTGGTCATCGATCAGAAGAGAAGTCTAGATTATTATGCAGGGGCATGCCTCGGCGAAGTTTAGTTACCAGAATAGAGCATATTTGTGCTTAGCCTTAAAATCTAGTATTTATACTAACCAGAAGGGCACTAAAAAATTAAAAAGTTTATAATCAAAATAATGCTGCAGGTAATAAATAAAATATACATGTTACAGAATAACTATTACAACAACAAAAGCAAGAAAGAATTATGCTCCTTCAATAATATTTTTTTAATTTTTAAGAGCCCAAACAATAAAAAAACTGCAGCCGTTGCACGTTGCATGTTGCACGTACACATTGTTTTGCACAATTGTTGCTACTGCAAAGTCTTGTTGCTGCTGTTGCTGCTACGGCTGTTGTTTATTTTGCAGTTTTTGCTTTTATTTTTCACCGTTATTTTTTTTTTTTACTTTTCAGTCTCTATTTATGCTATTTTCATTGTTGTTGTCGAGTTTATATTGATGCTGCAAGGCATGGCTTCATGCACTCGTAGTTAAAATGGCACAAGATCACAGGCCAAAGGCAATGGCAATCAATGGCGCAGCATGCAACCAGAACAACAACAGCTGTTGCCCAGTAGCATATATGCTAGCGAATAACAAGCAACAGCTTCAGCAGTAGCAAAAAATAATAGAAATAAAAAAAGAATAACTTAGCGTAGAACTACAACAACCACTACCCGCAGCAAAGTCGCAAATTTGCAATTCTTTTCATAGTCACTTTTGAGGAACACGAAGTGCAGAAAATGTGCGGCAGCTGGAAAATGCGCGAATGTGTGCTTGAAGGGAAATGGAAATATTCTGAGGAGGGTTACCAAAGACGTGGCGAATATTACAAAAGAAAAATTATGATAGACTTCCAAAATCTTAAGATATTTACTTTGAAATAGTTAGAGACATGCACTCAACATTTGGACTAATCAACGATAAAAGGTTTCAAAAGCAATAGAAAAGACGCGGGCGGTGGTTTGCCTGCCTTTTCAGGAATGCCTACAAAGAGCTGTTCAGATGCACGCAACAATCCCTTACACGAACAATTCTAATCGGAAATGTGATTTAATATTATTTTTTGAGTTTTTTGAATTGGTGGCCAATTAGCAAGATGTTATAACAGGGCAATTCTCGCCGCTCGAACAGTCGCAATGGCCGAGTGAGCAAAGCACTGGTGTGCATTTCGAGAGATACGGATTCGAAATCTCGGGCAGCAATTTTTTTTGTAATACATGTATTTTTCTTTTAATTATTATCTTACCTCATATAATTCTTTTATTTTTAAAGGTTTTATTGTTTTAAAGCGAAAAATATATTTTTTTAACATCATTAACTTTTTGGAAACGCATTATATTTTTTTCTATTTTTCTTTTGATTTTATTGTTTTAAAAAGAAAAATATATATTTTCTTATCTCATTAAATTTTGGGTATCTTATTTTATTTTTTCCTTTTTAGATTTAATTTTAAAATATTTATTTTTTAACTTAAATTTTAAATACCATGTTCTTTTGCAACTCATTTTTTCTTTTTAAATTCAATTTTCTCTCAATTTTTAGATATAACTATATTTTTTAATTTCATTTCATTTTTAAAAATATTTTCATTTATTTTTGATTATATTTTTTTATTAAATTTAATTTATTAAAAAAAAAAACTTATTGCTAAAAGGCGAACAGCATAACGCTAAGATCTCCTTGTTAGCAAATATTTCAACTTGTCTTTAAAAAGACAGTGAAGAGCTAGAATAGAAGATTGTCTTACGAAAGACTTTTGTAACTCCAAAAAATTGGCGAAACGAGACTTTTTAAAACAACAAAAATGGAAAAAAATGATTACGAAAAAACGAAATTTAAAAAGCAAAACCATATAAAAAATTTCAAAAATTAAAAGAAATTTAAACACAATTTTTTCCTAAAAAATAAATAAAAATTAAATTAAAAAAACATCCTTTTCATAAAAATAAAACCAGAAAATTAAAAAAATACGTTCCTGAGAATTCATAAAAGACATTAAAAAAAATATTTTCCTTTTTAATACAAAATTTAAAAATAAAAAGAAAGTTAAATATCAAAAAATTTAATTGTAGAAATAAAAATTCAGTGAAATTTAAAAATAAACATATCTTAAACACAGAAAGTGTCTATTAAAATAAAAGAAAAAAATCAAATACGTTTATAAAAATTGTTATGATTATTATTATTTAAAACAATAAAATCTTAAATTTAAACGTAAACTTTATTAATAAAAGAATGAAAACTTAGAAGTACTTTGTTGAAATTTAATCGAAATTAAAAACAACTTTTTCCCGTTTAAAAAAAGTATATAAAATATAACAAGTTTCTAAATATCACATGCACTTAAAAAAATATATACTAGAATTTTTCTTTTTAGGACAACGAAAACTAATAACTAAAACAAAATTAAATTAAAAACAGAAAAAAATTAAAATAGAAAAAATAAATAAAAATTCCGTTCCCTGAGGACTCGAACCCGTATTTTCCGAATAGCCTACCAGTGCTTTGCTTTTCACCACGAGTGGTGAATGAGATGCTGTTTTTCAAAGACTTTTGTGCTAGAATAGCTAACGAGCTATCTTGCCATCTGTCTTTCATTTGTCTTACGAAAGACTTTTTCCTATCTTAGTTAGAATTGCCCTATAATTCGACGAAGACAAAAAAAATTGCATTTAGCGTAGACCATTCGCATATCACAAATACACCCGGAGGTTTTCCATTGCCTTCTGAGAAGCGACGGCTGTTATAAAAAACCTTTACTATAACTTTTTCGGATGTTGGCCGGGCCTGGTATGCAACCTGGGTCTAACCAAGGGTTAATACACACCTATAACGCATAGGCTTCGGCCGTCTCCAACACCTTGAACACTTACTGAATCATCTATTTTTAGTTTTTTATTTTATAATCGTTGGGAACCCTGGAGTTACATGCATTTATACATACATAACAATGTACATATATACATATGTATGTATGTACGTAGGCACAAGCCCACAACCAGAAAAGCCGCAGCACGCTACAACACGCGCTACCACTTATCATTGTTCTTACTACAACTATTTTTATGAAGTTTTTTTTTCATGCAACCAGTGCCAACGTCAACTAACAAAAAACCTGGAAAACTGGCTAAAATCAGCGTTGTTTAGTTTACGCCAAAACCAGCTGAAAGAAAATCGAAATCTTCGCGCCAAAAGACTTTTTGTGCTGCACTGTACACGGCACGCTTCGATCAGACTTAAGTGGTATACCCAACTAGCAGCTTGGCAAGCAATATACGAGTACTATGTGGGCAGAGACGAAGAGCGGCACAATCAAGTGGAGGAGACAAACGAAAACCCCAGCGAGCAGTTGGCGGCTTGCTGCTGATGGCTGTCAGCATGACACAAGCTATGTAGAAGCATAGGCAGTCGATGCACAGTTGGAGCTCGTCGAGAACGACAGCAGCAACACCAACAACGCTAAGCGCATGCGCGGAAAACTGCATTCGAAACGTGCACGAACATGCGCGCGCCTTACTTTTTGACTTGACTGCAGGCTTGACTTGATGATACTGGGCTAAAGAAACTGAGTTGAGCTGGGCGCAGCGTGCAACATGTACTCGCATGTAGCATACAATAACATTGGCTCTGGCTACCGTACCGGAGTAAAGACATGAAATACTATTGTACAATAATGCCGTACGACATGTTTGTCGATATGTACATACTACGTCTCGGTAGAGACTTTGTATGCTTGTAAGATTTACGGGAGTGTAAATAGTGGAGTAATCGTTTGACAGTGACTGCGAAAGTGAACTTGGCGCATGAACGTGATATGCAATCGGAACGACCGAACTGCTCGCCTGTACACAATTGCAGAAATATATGTACATACAGACACACATAGGCACTTGCGCACATTCAGCCTCCGTATTGTTTATTTGAATTTAAGCAGAAAGATTGCTTCTGCGACTTCTGCATAGCATGAAAAAGTGGGCGGCAAGCAGATGGTCTTTTGATGCTCAATTAGTCAAATGTACGAATTTGGTTTACAAATGATCACAAGTTACTTTCCTATACATACAGGGTGCTGCTATTAATATTACAGCAGAGATTTTGCGTTGTAGCTTCTGCCTTTTGGAGATATCAATGTGAGTCATATCTGCATTCAATTTTATTTTATAACCTTCTAATAGGATGGGGTCCCCTAAAGAGGCTAGACGGCACCATTCTGAGTAACAACAAAAATGCTCGAAAATATTAGCTTGGTCTGAACTTTCTGGGATTTACGTTGCCACGTTTAAGTTCCTGAGTGTGAGAAGTTATCGCAAATCTGGTCCATCTTTGACATGGACAAAATACTGATCTCTGATCTATTAAAGTAAACGGAGCATGTTGTAACTCAAAGTACACAAGTCACACTTATAGGATGGTATCCGTGTTATTTACTCCTAAATTGGCCAACAAAATCCTTCATTTACCCAAATCGTACAGACCTATAAGCCTAACTTATTTATTCTGAAAATCAAGAAAGACTTTTAAGGGTAGGCATGGTTTTATCCCACTGCCTTACACCACACTTAATTTAGTTATGTCAAAAAGAAATTAACGAACTCAGCTCTGCCATATCTGGTAGGTAGGGTTAAAATCGCTGTCGATATTAGGGAAACTTCTCTGTGAAAATCTACCCTCCTTTCCTTCCTCCCTTTCTTTGGTCCCTCGTGGTCACAGGGAAAATTTTGGCTGTGGTAATGACGGAAGCGTAAATATCTATTTCGGCTTATCAAGAATGGCTAAGTACAAGATCTCTCACTCTAGGAACTCTTAAGACTGAAGACTTAATAAATAGTAGTCACAGAAGTTTAGATGATTTTAAGCTTACATACAGCAGAGAGTAGTGTGGTTTTTGGCCCGGCAAGTGGTTGTAATGAAATTCTCCACATACGAGTGATACTGCATATCATGCTACGTGATAAATAATATGTATTGGATAATACTTAGTACAGGGAAATTAAAGTAGACGCATAGCTTTATCCTCACTACTGATGCAAAGGACGGCACGAGGCGTCAGGATTCTGCCAAGTAAATGCACATATTTTTGCGGGAATGGATGTTTTAAGGCATTTGCTTGTCGCGACTACTGAAACTGAACAGCGGTTTTTACATGTCCCCATCTCAATACTCTAGGAAAAAAACTCAGTAAAAGTCTCGGCGGCATCAGACCCAATATTCTAGTGCCCCTTAAATTGAAAAGCCAAGACCCATGCAATTAAAAAAGGCACGCATCTGCCTAGGTGATTCAGTCACTGCGCCATGGTAGGCGAATGAGGCGCAGGTATTAGCGATAATCGAGTTTGCCATCTACATGCATACATACATATATGCACATGTATCACATATATCCCTACATGCATATATCTATCTCGGCTCCCTCATAGCGCAGACAAACTATGCTAACCCAGATATCTTAAAACCCTGACACACTATCCTAATTTTAGGTGCATTCTTTATTTCTAAGAAAATCGTGCAAATGTTAAATAATTTCACCTTGTGATATCTGTAAAAAAAAAAATAAAAGAAATAGGATAATTAAACATAAATCGGGACCAAAGAAGAAGAAATTGACCAAATTTGGTAGATTTGGACCAAAACGGCAACCGTGTTTATGTCTTACTATTGACGAAACTTATAAGAATAGTGCCTAAACCTATGCGCCCACCTCTTTCATAAATACCGCAGCCGCAGGTACACTTTCTACTGGAATTTCTTTAGAAAACATCACAGTAAATGTGAACACAGCCGATTTATGCAAATTGATTTGAACAAAGCTAAATAGTTTACGCTGAAATGTGTACATAATTTTAGTTGAGTTTAATAAATTCCTCCCTGTAAAATATGTTAATAAACAAAGAGTAAATGATGAACCAAATTGTACAAACTAACGGTGCTATTCCCACTCCAATGATAAAATTATAATGGCGAATATAAGCACTCTTTCGTCGTTGTCACTTACGCAATACAATAACAATAACATAGAAAATTCTCCTTATAAAAGCATTCAAAGCCTTTTTTTGAGGCATACTTTTAGGCGCAGCAGTTAAATCAAATTATATGCGATGGGTTTTGTCATTCGTATGGGCATATATAAGGCGGTAAATCAAGTTCAATAAAAATCACACTAAGCAAGTGTGAACCCACTTGATTTACAGATCTATTCTCACGCCAGTGACAAAACTCAACGCATGACTATATTACTACTTCGCCGAATAATATGACACAAAATATTAACATTAGCGCGCTTAAAATCAAGTTTTTGTGGCATAATTTTAGGTGCATCAACTACTGCGCCTAGTTATGTGATGAGTTCTGACATTGATATGGGTATAATACCGTTTTGTGTAGTAATTTATTCGAAATCAATATATTTATGCTGCAATTTTAACATATTTTTAGGCTGTTACACACTATAAACGTTAGCAAATGATTTTCTGGCTGGAGTGAAATTTTTAATGGGCCCCTTTGAAACCTAATATTCGATTTCACATTACCAAATTACACAAAGTCTTAAAAATATGCAAAAGTTATATCCTTTTATATATATTTTTATTTTTTTTTTTCAGATTGCATGTTTCAAGCAGTGAAAGTTTTTCCTAATAACGATTTGGTAAATTTGTAAGGTAGGTTCATAAGTACGTTTAAAACAAGACCAAATACATATGTGTCTATAGCGAAATATGGAAATACCTAACAATAGTACGAATAGGATTAAAATGTCTAGCGCTGTATCGTCGGTACCCTTGTAAAATTACAACCTCAGAATTTGGCTGTCTAAACCAATCTGAGCTGCGATTTCTGCACTATCACCTTATATATAAGAACCAAATGCACTCATGTCAGGGAGAGAAAGCAGAGTGGCTCTATAATTTATCAAACTAATACATCACATCATATACTTATGTATAAGTTTATATGCATGTATTTGCTATATTATTGATACAGTACTCGTGCACATGTACGAGGTTTGTCATCTTGATGGTACGAAAAACTCAGAGAATAAAGAGCCCAGCAATCGAGGTAAAGAAATCAGTTTAAGGCATAAAGAGATTGAAAATAAATAAGAGAAGTTTAAATATGGATTTCAAGCAAATACCCGTAGCCAAAACAAATCCCAATAGAGAATCTTTAAACAGGTTTTATTTTCAGACAAAATCTTTATACAAAAAATACGAAAGTTCACAGAAAAAATAAAAATGCGTGTGTCACCCAGAAGTTTTTTCTATATTTCATAGGCTGTACCCTATTTTTGATCACACCTGATCCAAAATATACCATTGTCTACATTTTTTTTTTAAGTACCTTACCATCAAAGGGTAAATCAAGGCTTTTTGTGGAAACATTGTTCTAGGTGTTTCTGTTTCAAAAATACTAAACTGACTTGAAAAAATTTTCGTCCATATTTCCTGGAAAATACACTACTTGCATCATCATCTGGTTTATTTAGCAAGCAATTATCCATCGAGTAATATCGAGTTTATATTCCATTTCAAAATAGGTAGTAAGTACTTGTTATATAAACCCTTTTTTTAACTTAAAAAAAATACATATACAGGGAGAAAAGTCACCGGATGCAGTTGTTGCAAAAATTTGCTGGTGGAGTAAGCATATGTTCGAAGATACTGATCAGGAAGGATTTGAAGAGGGTGCAGTTGGGCCAGCACTGCAGTTACATGTGGTCATCATGTGTGACTCATATTTTGATTATAGCCCCCAACCATCACAGACGAAAAGAGGTAGAGTTATACCCAGCAAACATTTGGAGTCATAAATGAGTCTTTAAGGAGTCCTATTTCGGAGCTATTACGCTCATAATGAGCTCATTTAAGAGTCCGATATGAGTGTGTTTCCCTTCCTACGAATGTCGACTTATATGAGCTTAAATTCATACATCAAATGAGCCTCAATATGAGTCATATTGGACTCTTATTGGCCTCATATACGGCTCATTTTGGACTCTTTTAAAACAAGTTTTGGCCTCATATATGACTCTTTTTGAGACCCTTATCGGCCTCATAAATTGCTACATTCGGACTCTTATTTTAGATTGCTCTTTGAGTCTTATTCAACTCACTATATTTGCAAAGGCATTCCGCAAAAAGTCCTTGCAAATAACATACATACATACTTACATGCATATACACATTCCAACATGCATTCAATATCAGCAGCTGAAGCTAAATTTTGTTCATTTTTTGTTTTCTAATTATTTTCAATTTCTGTATAAACAAGTTTAGATATAAATTTCAAATCTTTATTGTTTTTATATTGGCACAAGGTGCTGGCTCATAACTTGGCTCATATATGAATCCTAAAAGATTCATATAAGAGTAAAAAATTTTTTGTTTTTGAAACTCATATTTCTTACCTACCTAGGACACCTTTCGGACTCATATATTCTGAACGCTCAGAATATGTTTGCGGGGTATTTACATATACACCTATTGAAATTTCTCGGCGAATAATTTGCTGGAACATTTTTACTTTTTAGCGACTTCCCAAATGCTATTTTATTCGGGCTTTCCAAAAAAGCGGTCAAAACGACCCTTTCATAAGAGAGAGGATTTTAACCCATTAAAATATTTTAAAAAATTATTCCTCGAGTAATTGTACTTTATGCATCCCTAATACACATTTCGCTCCAAAATGAATTTTCACCCTTTTTCCACTGAGGCAAAAAGTTGCAAACTTAATATGGCCATACAAAAATTTGAGCTGAGAAGGAAAAATTTTTGAGATTTTGCAACAAACAATGACCCCAAAATTGTGGCACATTGTTATCAGATGTGGATAAACTAAACTCAGGGTAACACTTGTAATAAAAGTTAAAATCTTGCCAGTCTACAGAAAGCATTTCTGCTGCTGGATCCTAGAAATCGTTGATAGCCAAAATATGCAAAGTCACCAACTTAATTCAACTAACTCCATATTCCACCACTTAGGCCTTCATGTTGAATCTTTTTAGAAGAGTGCTTGACTATGAAGAGAGCTGATGATCTCGAGGCTTTATTTTGAAGTAGACATTTATTTCATTAAAAAACTTAAAACCAGCTTTTTAAGTAATAAGTTAACCAAATTTTATTAAATGAAAGAGAACATGAAAGAGAGTTTGTACGAAGAGTAGATAAGTCTTAGCGAAAAAGGAGTATGACACAAGAAAAACTACAAACTTAAAAATAAAAATAAAAATTGTTGAGAATTATCTAAGAATAAAAATAACAAAACAAGAGAAAATTAGGTTTTGAAACATGTGGGAAGGGAGAAAGATAATTTGTTCACCAAGAACCCATCGGAAAAAAGTAACAGAATTTTCACTATCACAATACGACTTGCTGTAAAATACAAAGTAAATAGCCAAAAAAAAGAGAAAGAGAAAAAACAACACAAAGAAACCAACAATTATTGCACTCGGAGTACTACATAGTAGGACACACAAAAAAAGGGAGAAATTTGAAGAAAACGAAAAATCAAAGACGAATACGAGTAAACAAAAATAATAATAACAACAACAAAAGAAGGCGCAAAAAAAGCCAAACTACCAAACAAAAAAATAACAACATGCAACAAGCAAAGTGTAAACACAGCTGCAGCTGATCGCGTCGTCCAGCGCAGAACAACAACAATTTCCAACAACAAGCGCACAGATACACGTACAAACACAATCACAGCCAAGTGATGTTCTGAAGACCGAAAAGACCCTAAGGCACAATAATAACAACAACAACAACAACAACAGAAGGCAGAACAACAACCATCGCAAAGCCAACAACAATGAGAAAGAAGTATTAAAAAGCATAAAGGAGCTGCCTATGGAAATGATTGCATGGTAAGGTTGTATGAACCCAGTTAACGTTTGAGGCGTGATAAATTCTCAAAAGAGCTCCATGTTTCTCGAGTGACGAATATCTATGCTGAGGCAATATTTGCGAACTAAGGTAAGTATGGGGAAGTAATCTCCAACGATTTGCCTAGGCTAAATAAAGCAGGACTTGATGTGGACCCCACAAAGACCAATTTGGTGGTATTAAACGGAAAGCACAAAATACTTTTACCCAGGCATACCACTAATTGAACAAGGGATTTTGTGTAGTGCACTGAGACTGCCGAATCTAAGCGGCATGACAAGCTTCGACTTCAGGAGCGTTCTGAAGAGCTTAAATGCATTTATGAATGATACCATTGTCACGAAGTCATACTTTATTAAGCCCTACAAGGTTACAATTCTCGTAAAGTGGCAATAACAATGAACAACGAAGAGTGCTAAGTTTGGTATAGGTGTGCTGGGCACGACATATTTTGGCCTCGATGTCAGAAGAGTACAGCAGCCGAAAGCTTTAGCAATTTAAATCCGCGTGTGTTTTCTTTACAGAGCTCGGGGTAAAAGGCAATCCAAAAGATCTTAATCTAAAAACTATCCCCAGGTACCTAAGAGAACACGACAAGCTAAAGCATTATCTTCGTTAAATATGACTTTCCAAGGAGACAAATTGCGTGTTAAGCACGTTACATGGCGAAGGAAACCATAGAATATGTATTACGATTGCCTACGTAACTACACATAAGTATTTAGCCTCAAACTTATACATCTTGGAGAATGAATAGTGGCTCCATCCAGAATCTGGAACATGACGCTTTCCAAAGTGCTTAACGGTTTGCAAAATAGGTCGCAACTCTAACATGACATTTTAATAAGAATACCTACATGCCAATCAGCCGCATGCAGTGCGACTACTCGACTTATCACTCTGGAAAGTGGTCAAATAGTAGATATGGTCATGGAAAGATTTTGGATGAGCAAATCATTTGAATTCGAATACTAAACTCCACGAATTTGTATTAGTCCGTGTCGCTTTTCTAATCGCATTGAATTTTGAATCGCAATACAGAGTATACTCCCTGGATAGGTGCACCGTAACTACTTGATTCATTACTGCCCTACCATCAAGGGAAAAGTGGAAACCAGAAGATAGAGGATGGGTCGAGTTCATCCATATTCATTTTTACTATGCTTTATTTCCCTCAGTGTAGGAGCAGCACAAGCCGGATGCGGATGAGAGCCCTCTTTCGAAGACTAAAAATTACGTCTTACAAACTTCTCATTATGTCCGTCCCACCGTTGAATCATAAGCGATGGCGAACAAATATTAGAAGGCTTCGAGCGAACTATTCTACGCAAGATCTATGACGACATAGACATTGCCAAAAACATATACATAAATACCACGATAGCGCCGCAGATTTGGACATGTCATACGCATGGATAATGATGCTCCGATTAGAAGGTTTTTCAACACGGCACAAATGTGTGGACAACGGAAGCAAACTCGATTACTATTACATCGGAGATACCAAGTGCAGAAGAACCTGCCTGCAGCTCGTATGTATGGCTGTGGTACCAAGGAAGAAGAGTAATTTCACCTTCGACAATTTGGAAGACCTAGTTTTATGAAAATCAGAACTATTTTAAGATATTTGTGAAGTTCAAACTGGTTTAAGAGAAATGGACGGTATCTTCCCTCCACCTAGCATCACAACGGACCAAGAGTCTAAGTATGCCCAACTTTGAGGCAACTGCAGCAAACTTGTCTAACTGAATCTAGTCTTCACTTAAGAGGAACTTTTTAAGAAGGGCAAAATTATTAAAAACAATTTTTTAAAAAACAAACTTTGATTTTCAGCTTAAGAAAAAACTATTTCTCTACTCATTCTCTAAAATTTTCAGCTTAAGGAATTTAAATTTTACCAAGGTTGGAGTTTTAATTAAGAAAATTATTAGTGTTATTTTGAGAGTTATCGATTTGTCAAAGGTCGTACAAGTTACTGCTTGGTGTTGGCTGGGTGGCACGTGTTTTTTGAAAGCATGTATATGTGCATCAGTTTAGGTGAGTGTGTACTTTTTTGGTTGTATGTATTGCCTATTGCCCAACGTTGACTTGAGTGAAGAAATGAAAACAGGTCATTGCCTTAATGGATTTTTACATACAAATAAATACATACATATGTATATTTACATTTATTTAGATAGCACATCCAAACGCACATGCACTCACACATGCAAACTTCAGGGAATACGGGAATATGAAAACTCTACGACAAATGGATGGCTGATTGCTGCTTGGTCATGTGGATAGTTGGACAGACATACCGGCAAGCAGTCGGCCGACAGGCAGGCAACTTCATACGGACGGACATTTGAGCAGCATGTTTTTTTTTGAGTGTTGTTTTGTTCCTTTTTTTTTGATGGACGGACTATACTACTACGATGAAGGTTGTTTTTTTTCAAATTTCTGGCATTTTACGATTGCTGGCGATGCGTAATGTGATCGCGTAGTATTTGTAGTAAAAAATCGTCGAAAAAAAAATGAAAATAAATAAAGAGCGATAAAATTTTGTGCAAATAGCTAATAAAGTCAACCTTACTAAACTAAAAAATTCAACAGAGAAAAAAAACGAATCGAATAAAATAATATTTCAGGATCCATATACTTAGGTACTCGCACTGTCAGTAGTTGGACGAGTAAAGTGGCTATAAAATAATTTCTGATGTGTTCATAATTACTTGTTGTGAAATTATGCGATAAGCGCATTTGGCAAGACTTGGAAATATTTATTGTACATACTCGAGTGTACATAAAAAATTGCGCATTTATGCGCATTTGACACCTCGAACGGAAATATTTGTGGACGCTTTTAGATAGCGTAATGACCGCAGATATGTATGTATGTAGCGACATATATTGTAAACATATGTTATATGTACTCGTATTTACGTACATATTTATGGCCCAACGCGCTCTTCACTCTAACCTATTTTCGTAATTATGCTTTTCATGAAGGCTTCCATTTTCTATTCCAGCTTTTAACAAAACCTTGCCGTTGTAAAACTGTTAATTCCAAATTTTGGCGCTTCATCAGCGCACTTAATTTTTGGCAATGGGCCATCAAGACGCCTAACACAATTTGGAAGAGAAACTCGACCAAATACTTAGAAAAAGTTTAATCGCCAAAATATTATTATTATTGCATAAATTATCAGATCATCTTTTTGCCCTGTGTTAAGATATTTTCGATATTTCCCGATTCAGATAATTTTGTGGAACAAATTATATTCCAAAGCATGATCAATATTTGTGCCTAAACCAAATGTATATTTTTTATGAATTTTACATTTTGTTTAATTATTTTCCTGCATATTTTATTTACCTGAAAAAAATTTAAATTTTCATAAGGTGGCAGTTCTCTTTTATAATTTTTTCAAGAAAAAAGACGAAGACTTTTTTATTAAGTATGTAAAGTACCCTTATTATAATATTACGTTTAACTTTTTTTAAACTTAATATGTTTTTTAAACAGTTGGCAACCCTGCTGAGGGATATTTTCGAAACGTAGTTGTCAAAAACCTCTTTCGTCTTATATCCATAATGTAATATACGTTTACTTTTTTAATTAAAATGTAAAGTTTTTGAAAGGTGGCAACTCTCTTTAAAAATATTTTTAAATTAAAGATTTCTTAAACCTCTTCATTTGACAGACTTTTTCATTTAATTTATCAAGTAAGGTAAATTTACATTTTAAAAATGTGGCAACTCTATTAAAAAATAGTTTCCAAATGAAGCTTTAGCAAACATTTTTTGTGCGATCCGATACTGTAGTGCTTTATTACAGATTTTGCTTTTTAAGCAGGTGGCAATCCTCTTCAAAAATAGTTTCCAAATTTTTCTCACGTTCGACATCCTTATTGTAATGTATAATTTAATTTTACACCTAAATGGAATTTAGCATTTTGAACAGGAACTGAATTGTTGTACATATTTTTTTAAAAAGTACTTAATCGCGTTTTTTTTTCAATTTAACTTACTTTTTAAGAAATTGGCAACCATCTTTGAAAATACTTTCAAAATACATAAGGCTTTCTTAATTGTCTTTTGTTTGACGCCCATATTTTTATATTTGATTTAACTTATCAAATGAATTGGATTGATTTTTTTTTTTTTAATATGGCTACCCTCTTTAGTAATATTTTAAAATAAAGCTTTCTTAAACCTTTTTCGTTTGCCACCCATATTGTTATATTTCTTTTAGCTTACTAAATAGTTTTAATTAATTTTTTTTTAACAGGTGGCAACTCTCCTAAAAAATATTTTTTAAATCTATCTTTCTTTCGGAAACAACACTGTTCAATGATTTTAGTGTCATGGAATCTAAGGGGCAAGCGATCGATAGTACTGGACTATCAGCTGATCAAGACCTAGAAATTTAAAGAAGCTTACATCAATATGCAATTCTCGAAATGAGCTGCAGTACCTCTAGAGGGAATATGCTTTCACTTTACGGAGTTCAGATCAAATTCTTGAGAGGGGGAGGTTCTGGAACAAAACGCTGCTGTCAGTTGTTGACAGCGTTTCTATAGAATGGCGAAGACTTTACTGAAGCTTATCTATGAATATCTGACCACGGTCTAATTCTTAAAAAAGGCAGCGAATATCTAGCATTCGAAACGCAATTATTTTTCGTTCTCAATTATATTTCCTCATGTAAAGCAGTTCAAGCTCCATTTAATAAGAATAACTACTTTCAGCTAACAATTTACCCTAATACATAATAAAAGAAAATCTCAAGTTCGCTGCTTAAGTTTTTCGTTTCTAGCGAGTCAATTCGATTATAGCTCGCCTTCTACCCACCGCTGTTCGCGCACTGCCCATTGCTGGTTGCTGTTAGCCCAGGCGCGTGCCCATGCAGCTTTCAGCAATCAGTGCACGCAACTTAATTGTTTGTGGTCGAACAACAAGAAAATAAACAATAAAAAAATTACAATAAATATACCAAATAAGAAATGCAAGAAATATTTTAGGAAAAAAGGAACAAAAATTAAAACTTGAAAAAAAAAAAATCAACAGCGTCATCGTGGTAGCGGCTACTGGTTTCTGCCACTACTTTTCAGCAAACTGCATTTGCTTTGTGGTTCTCTGGCAGAGTAAGTAGTACTTGCGCATAGAATTGCCGTTTTTGAACAATTTGTGGGGTTTTTTATTGCAAGTCTTATTTTTTCTTATAGATAGATATTTTTTTTAACTATTTTTTATTTTCTGTGGGCATATGATGGTGGACTACTCTGTTATTTTTTTCACCTTTGGGTACCAAGCCATTTTTGTTCCTACCGCGCCAAGCAACCAGCCAGTCCTCCAACTCGCCCAGCGGGTGCCCTATAGCCAGTTGTTTTGGTGGCTAACAGCATTTTAGTTGCCTTGGTTTTTTTTCAGCTTGTTTATTTGTCTTCTAACTGCGTAGGGCAGTAGCGTGTTGGCAGCTTTATGACTTGGACTGGCTTTGTGGATGTTGATTGAAAATTATTATTTTGTGGCTTTTTTAGATTGCTTTTGCTTAACTTTGGTGTGTGTTTTTGTTTATTTTAATCTTTTTATTTTTTACATTTGTTACTTTTTGTTTTTTAGGACTTTTTCACTCTCTCGTGGGCAGCTGGCATAGAAATGATCGCTAAATACGTGAAAACCGGTAAAGTACTTTTCACAGAAAAATATGCAGCTAACACCTTCAAGCGGAGCTTAGACTATGTACCGAATACAAATACCACAGGGTCAGGGCCAAAGTGTAAATTTTCATGGCTATACTCTCTTACCTTCGCGAAGTAGTCAACATCTATTGGTCGTCCTGAGAGGAAACCAGATGATGCTCAGAAAAATGTTTCTATGTCTAATTACATACTCCTAAATCCATACCAGTTTCAACCCGATTTTTCCACCTACATTTCAGACTTTCATACAGTTCATTGTTTCGGAGATCGTCTTGGTTTTTGAAAACTCAAAATGTTATTCCAGATTGACGTATTTCAGAATAGCGCTCCTGTGCTTGAGCTCTATTTGAGCCTTATTTACTCTCCTTTCGACTTGAACTACCACGGTACGTTACACCGTTTGTTTAGATGATGTTCGATCTATTGAATGTCTGAGCTACTGAACCTTGGCCTCAGTGCGGCGGATGACGTGCTGCAACCTCGTTTCCGTGACCCGCAGGTTAATTGGCGAGATATTAAAAAATATTTTTACGACTTTTTCCACGTTCTTTCCCTTCGACTTCGTCCACGGAGAATATTACTCTCTCGACTTCTTATCTTCAGTGAATTTATGAAACACCGTCTCACTTTATTTATGGCAATATTCTCTGTGGACTTCATAAAATAATCAGATGTTAAGATCTCCTCAAGAGGCACGTAAAAAAAGGTCCTGGAATCAACGAGAATATCTCTTGTATCTTCTTTTTGCAAGGTAAACCAAGAGAACTGGTGAAATTTTTTTCGTCTATAACATTAACCCTCTTTTGATCACTTTAATCTATTCGGTATTGAGTTTTACTTCCAGAACTGAAACTGTGTCATACAAGTTAGTGTAAATAGGAGAGGCCTTCGACTTCTTAGCAGTATGTTTCTAGCCTTTAGGCGAGCAGCTGGTGAACCTGCTTTGCTTCGAGTTTTGGAGTCATTCGTTTGCTTCATTTCAGGCCCTCACTTTAAGCTGACCTTCTTGTGACGCTTCATCTAATTAAATAGCTCGTATTCCTCGCTTCTGGGCGAAGGTAGAGTACTAGAGTAGAGGGACTATTGATTTTGTTCCTGCAGTCTCCCTGGCAAGCGTGTCTTCCTCTTCGTTTTCTTCTATGCCTCAATAGCACCAAATATAGAAGAAGATAGCCTAATTTTTTACTGCAAAGGAATTTAACTTCGTAGAATTCCGCTTGGGATATACTTGGGAGTTTACCGAAATCTTCCGATAGTGCCAACGATACCAGCTCCACTATCTTAGAGCATCTTGAAATTGTATGCGCAACAAATTAAGTGGTGTTTCTTATTAGTAGTATCGTTTCAACTTTCCTAATTTCCTTCTTTTGTTCTTAAGTTCAAAGCCAATAATTTTATTTACATCAGCTAGTTGCAAACACTTTTTACTGATATCTTCAACTCCAACTAATAGCCATTGATGATTGAAAGCCATCATTCCCTGAACTTAGCAATCAGTAGTTTCAACTTCAATCAAACAACATTAAGCAATTATCTATTTGTTCACAAATACTAAAGCACGATCGAATTATTAAATGCTTAGTAGTTGAGTGAACTTACAAGATATGCACACAGGATGACGTAAGCAGCTCCAATCAAGCAGCTCGCGCTGCCCAGCATATCAGTGTCCTTGAGTACGCCCATTAAACGTAGTGGTAGGTCAAGATATTACCTCAGTACTAATGTAAATATTTACTAAAGTACAAGTACGTAAATACTTAATGACATACCCCGCGGGCAGTCCTTCAACGTTTTACGTGATTTGTGAAAAAAATAAAAATATTTTGACAATGAACTCGCCTAGTAAAATGAAGTTACAAAAGTTAACTTATTGAGCTTGCAACAATGCTAACGTCTACACTCAATGCGAAATGACACTAACCATGAGAACGATAAAAAGTTGGACATGCTTAGTAAAAAAAAAAAAACAAAAAAAAACTTAAGCAAACCAACCGCCTCTGGCTCAAGTTAGGCCCGATTAAGTGATGAAATGATGAGAATTACTTGCTAAGCCATTGGCCACATGCAAACGTGCAAAGATATACAACGTGTTTTGCTGCATATTGCCGGTATTTATGCCTGATTCGAATAAGCATTAAATTGCTAATGCTTTTCGACGACCAAAGATTACTAACTGACAATTGTCAATTGAATTGATTGTGATTTTACAAATCGATTTGCTTTTTCTCTTTTATGATAAACGTTGAAAAAAAGCTCACAATTATTCGACTTAATGCTTGCCTCGGGGTGTGGCGTAGATTAATGTGCTCAATGATTTTAAGCGATTTATAATTCTGTATGTGCATTTGTGACAAAAATAAAATAGAAACTAATAAACAATTTTTCTTGAAACACGACGGTTAAATGTGGCAGTCTACCAAGGGTACTAAGAGAATTTTATAAGTTCAGGAGCAGATTTAAGCTATAAGAATTTGTGTGGAGAACAAAAACTTCTGCGAAAATATTGCAATGAAAACATAATCATCTTAAGTGACAAATAGGTCGGACCCAGGGCTCTTCTTTGACATAAAACTATTCCCTTGGCAGCAATCAACAGTGCCTTTTTCTCCTAGTAGGATGGCTGCAACAATACCAGCAAGAGGGACCACTTCTTTGCAATAGCTTCACACGCCATCAGGCAAGATCTTGAGAGTGTTAAAATAACGAATATAAAACAGCCCTGGATCTAAGTTTCTGGTTAGTGACAAGCTAAGAAGCAATTGAGGGGATAAAATAAATATGGATTTGATAAGCATATTAACCTCTTTAAGAACAAATTAAGGGTTATAGCAAATATCTTAAAAGGCCACTGCACATTGAGAAACTAGCTATAAAATCTCGGGATCCGATCTAATGATTAAAGCCGTTTTTTTTTAATATAGTTGAAACTTATGAGCACATGCTCCTCGAATGCGATGCAGTATACATCGAGAACACAGGAGAGATACGTATGTATGTATAAGTATTTAACTCTTACCGCGTCAAATTTGAAAATGTTCTACATTATGAATTCTACGGAAGTGAGGAAGATGATAGATAACGAGCGAGAAAGCCATCTTCGGTAAATATTCAGCGATTTATCAGGCTGTCGGGTGGAACCTTGTGCCATGAAATCTACACATGCCATTGGGAAGGAAGTAGGGCTGTCTCCAATCCTTATTTGGGATGCCATGTCGCCGTAAAGCAAAGTACTGGTGGGGATCGCGACTTCGCGACTGGTGGCCAATGATTCACCTCCCACGCTTTGAACGTTTGCACATGCTTGTCCGTGGAAGGAGAAGGACCGATTTGGCGAACCAGTCTCAGAAAGATAGATATAACTACAAGAGCTAGGAATCGTTGACCTCACGCAATAATCTCAGGAAAAAATATAGAATGTCCATTACAATGTTCAAAAGTTATAACTCAGCCAACAAGCCGAACCAAGAGACCAATGGAACAGGTCGCAAGTGTTGCTACAACAATACAGCTGTGGGGACCTAGACTGTTACCTTAATGCAGAAAGGCCCTATCTAACGTTTTTTGTTTCTTTTTAGAATAGTTATTTAACTTTTTAAATACTAAAGTTATTAAATTGTAAATTTCTTGAAAACACTGAATTTTTTTAAACACTGAAACTAATAAATTACCTAAAATAAGTATAAAATCGAAAGTAGCAGTAGTAGTTGGTTTTAAGTTCTATCAGACTTTCAGTAAATAATCTACATACTTTTGCGCAACACTGAATTTGGAAAGGAAAATGAGTTAGGACCTTTCTATATTTAGGTAACGATACATACGTATGAGATTAAATACATATATGCAAGTACATGTGCAAATGTTTGCAAAAAACACATTTATTTATAGTGTCAACACAAAAAAGTATGTACATATATTTTTTAATATGTTTATACTTGCGTATGTAGTACATATGTATATCTATGTACGTATGTATGCATATTTTGATCTCACGATTTTTATTGCGAAATACCATCAAGAATCAACGCTTAAAGTCATAAACGTCAAAATAAATAATTAAATAAATAAACACAGCGTACGATATCAATGCAAACAGAACTACAAACATAAAAACAACAATATTCATGAATAAAATTTGTGTTGTAGTAAAAAAATGAACACAAGTTGACTTGTAATGCATGCGTATACAACGTTGCGATATAAAATAAGAGGCTCGCACAGTGATTACGAAAGAATTAACCCTGCAGAGAGCACTTGGGGTGTAAAAATATGGTGATTTCGTTTCTTCCAAAAAAAAACGTTGCTCTTCCACGCTGCATAATTGTTTTGGTGTTACACTAAACCATGTAAAAGGACATGTTCTTACCTCTTGTCCTTGTCCAGCTCACGTACTTCATAATATTGTCGTTTTAAGCAACCATCTAATTTTCAGGGCAACCTTTTCTCCTGGCGAAGCATCAAATGGCAGAGAATGTGCCTTACGAGAGTGTGACATTTTAAGAAACGAACACAAAATTTAGCACCGTTTGCCTTTATTTTAGAATCGAACACGCAAAGAGAAAGGGACAATCAAAAGTCAAAATTTTTTGGTAGAAACGAAAACACCAATAACTTTGTGTTCGCTTAAACTCGTACGAGTAAAAAAAAATTACTTAACCCGGTTATCAAGTTATCTGTTTCAACTCAGTTTACACAAATAAAATGCACCATAACATAATAATAATAACAGTTTTTAACCAGATAGCCAGGCAGGTGCGAATATCCCAAATTTACGCTTACCTGGAATCGAGCCCGGGACCTACGGAATGGCAGATTAAAGAGAAGTTAATTGTTTTAAAATTAAAAAGAAGGTAATTGTTTTTAAAAAAACGTCTCATAAAATTCAGAAGTTTTTATTTTTTACTGCTAGTTTCACCAGCAATTTAAGTGAAAATAATTTTTTGCACTTCTGTCAGTTTTCATATTACATCAAAAAAATAAAAATTTGTTCACTAAAATTGCTTCCGTGAAAGTGGCTATTAATGATTTTGTTATGAAAAAATGTTGTCCAATATATTGGACACTTGTACTTAAAGGGTTAATTTCGTCACGGGCAGCGCTCCTATGTGCGCTCTAAACTCTAGTGTAAGTTATCTTTGAAATCAGTGCACCTCACATCCTTCAGTGCGTGCGCACAAATGAGCGAGTTAGCTTTGATGCCGATTGTGGCGATACGCTCATCTGGCGACGAAGTCTCTCCGTCGGCAACAATCCAAAACCAGTCTTTTTTAGTACCTCACCCCGTCAATCGCATTTCTTGCATGATGTTCTTGTCGCTTTTAGTTATCTCTGCCATAGACGGTCACAAACCCGGTTTGAGAAAAGAGGTGGGGGGACAGAGGGCTTTGGAGTTTTCAGGGTACGGGCTTGACTACCCCGCCTACCCCAGTCAAAAGCTACCCTACCAATCCTGAGTCAGTTAGAGCCTTAATTGGCAGAAGAGTCTACATCTTACGAGGTCTTATCAGAGACTTAAAACCTGGTACCGCGGGCGAACAGATGCTCTGGAGTGTGTTCGTTGGCTAGATAAGCAAAGATGGTGAGACGAAGAAGGCCAAAACATGTAAGATCGTACAGCTGGTGAGATTTGCAAGGAAGACAGTGGCTCGTCAAGCAACTCGAGCGAGTGTAGGAAACCGGAAAAGGAGCATAATCCATTCCTATTGTTCACCCAGGCTGGAAAGTGCTCCTCAGTAAGCGAGATTAGCGAGACAAGCAGAATGAATGAGCTGAGTTAAGCGACTCGAACAAGGGTTGAAAGTCGATTTTAACTCCGCGCTGGGACACCTGGGGCGGACTGAAAGGTGTGGTGGTGATCAGTAAGTCTTGTGAGAGGAGCGAGACGAGCTGGATGGTAATGGATTTTGTTATTGGTAGCAACACGATGAAGCTGCTCTCCGGTTGGGGAGACAGTGTTGGAGGTTTATGATGGCGGAAAAGCAAATCTGACTAGTTGTGGGGTTAAGCATATGTATTCTGGTAGGTTTAGTAGGTCTCGTGAGTTGAGCTGGTCGAGCAAGTCTGGCTGTCGAACACTACTCCAGTCTGTTCAATAAGGTACGGCCCCTTCGGAGAGTATCGCGCTGGCTGTGGTTTAATACCTAAATGCGGGTAGAACTCGCAAGGGTTCAAATTATACGCCTTGCCTCTACCTAAGCGTGTGGACTGATTGTAAAGCATTCTGAAGAGCAATAAAGTTCCACTATCGTAGTATGTATTGGTATGTGGTCTAATTAAAGAGGAAAAGATTGTAATAAAACGAAAAAAAAAACTTAATACTTGCGACAACTCCCTCACTGAGAGAGGAGGATGCTGATGTAACTCGAACTCCTACTTCAGCTCCGTCGAAGTACTTTCGTGGGCAGTTGCTAAGTATCAAGATATTCTAGGTACTCTACTTTGTTTCTGTAATCACACTTGAAAATTGCTACTGTGTACTTCATACTTGACACGTACAATTTGCAAACACCTACGTAATTGCTGATGTATGTATGCACTTATATGCATTTATGCGCATATTTACACGCTTGTGGTTTTTTTTTGTTCACTACGTTACTTACGTTCTTCACATGGTATTTGTTATAATTATTATTATTAACATTGTGGATTTGTACTTCTGACAGCTTCAACTTTTTGCACTGCACTGCTGCAATTCTCGCAATACTATCATGAATTAGTAAATATTTCTTGTTGTAGTCGATGCAATAACTTTTTTCACACTTCAGCCTTGAATCCGCTCTGAAAGCTTTTTCATCTGCTAGCTTTGGAGATACAATTTAATTTTTCTGCTTTTTTAATTGTCTGCTGCTTTTGCAATAATTGCACTGCAATTATAACTCATTGTCATGGTCACAAGTATTTATTATTGAGCTACAACTGGATTGCTACGTTGTGTTTTGCGTCGTCGCATTTACTCGATTTTCTTCAAATTATTGTGGCGCATGGCATGCCATTTGTAAATACATAGTTCCAGAATGAAAAACGCTATTCAACACAATATACTAGATGTAGTATGTATGCTGGTAAAATCAATTATCTGCATAAAAGAGGTAGAAAAATCTAGGTACCTTATGACGGAGGTGCCCTGTGTTTCCTGAATCCGTGGGCTTAAAAGATGGCCAGAACTGCTAGCAACAGCACAGTCTGCACATACGCATTGTATGGCTCGTAAAACTAAGCATTCCACGTCTCACCGGGACACCAAACCATTGGCCACATGGACGCCTGGTTCCGTACCATAACGATTTCTGTAGGAGCTGTAGAGATGCGGAAGAGATAGAATCCACATAGCATTTTTTGAAATATGAGTGTTTTCACTCTCTAGAAAATAATCTATGCAACCTCACATAAGCGGTTTTGCATTATCTTGATACGCGGTTTTGTACTTTACAAGACGATATACATATCGTCGCCTGGGTAAAAGATTGTCGTATGTTAATTTCGGTAGGTTGTGAGAAATCGCGATTGAAATTCGGTATACAATTTCTCAAAAACGCGAAGATAGATTTTCTCCAAAATCTCTGAAAATGTTACTAAATAGTTCACAAAACTCCAGGAAGGATTTTCTTTGGTAAAATTTTGTCTTAAGCGTCATTTATTCACAATTTGGCAGCAACTTTGTATGAAATACGACAAAATGTGATCAAAATTTGTACTAAATTAACGACACCCTTTACTCAATATCTCGGAAACTAAAGGAGATATCCAAAAACTGATAACACCAATCGAAAGACCTTATTGCAAAATATATAACTGCATCTAGAACTAAAAATCGTCAAAATGGCGCTTAGGACAATCTTTTGCCCAGGCGACGATATATAATGTACATATTTAATAAGTTAAATGAATTATGACAATAGCGGTATCAATCTTAATGGGTTTGAAAAGGCTTCATTTATAAACTATATGTATGAAAGTTGCCACCTTTTCAAAAGTCAATTTGAACTTAATCCATCAGTTAATTGAAACATGCATAACAATGTGAGATGAAATAGATTTTAGAAAGTTTCATTTTGAAAATGCTTTTGACTTTTTTGGCTTTACAGTGTGATTTTTATTTGAAATTTGATCGAATTTGAGGGTTGCCACCTGTTTGCAAAGTCGAATTTAATTAAATTATACACAAGTTAGATGAAATATTAAAATATGGATGTGAACAGAAAAAATCTTTAGTTTGAACATTTGAAATATTTTGAAGTGTTTTCAGAGGGTTGCCACCTATTTAAAAAAATAAATTAATATTAATGAAAACGTTAAATGAATTATTAAAAGATGGGTATCTGTATAAATGGGTTTGAATAGGCTTCGTTTCTGAATTATACTTGGGATTAAGTTCAGCTTGAATAAATACAATTGTTTATTTGAAATTCGTATCACAATATATGCATATAGGTATCAAAGGAAAGAGGTTTAAGCGAGTTCTAGTTTGAAAGTATTTTTTGACAAGGGTGGCCACCTGGACTCGTAAAATGTTTCTGAGTGGAAAAATTACTAATTTTTCGATGAAATTTGAATTTATTTGATGAATGAACGCCATAAAGGCTGGGCTCACTTACTTATTTTATTGATGTGAAAAATATTAGTAGGAAAAAAGGGATTCAGGGATGCAATTTTATGCAGAAATTATAACCAATAAGTACTGGCTAGTATTCATAAAAAATTTATAGCAAAAATAGAGGTTTGTTTACGCAAATTGATATTATTTTATGATACAACTTTTTTTAATTTAAGTCTTTTCGGGTAATTGGCACCTATCGTTAAAAATTTAATTCTAAAATATATAAGTAAATAATAATAACCTCAAGTGCGAAAAAATTAAAAGTATACAGCTATTTTATAACTTCAATTGAAAATAAATGTGACTATAAAATGCCTTAGAAAAATGCAACGTCGCGCTAAAAACAAAGTCACCACACGCTGCAACTATAAAATCGCCTATTTGACCCTTTGACTTGGGCGTACAAATGGACTATTAAACACAACATAAGGCAAGAGAGTCCATTAATGCTTTATTACAGACATATTTCTTGGCCACGCTTTTACGAAATTTTATTAATTGAATTGACTTTAAGAAAATTTAACAGACATTCGAAACGCATCACAGGGTAATGGATGCAAGAGTGCCCATTAAAATCAACAAGCTACGTAATAAGCGAAATAAATATAATAAAAATAAATTACCAAGCAAACATTAACTTAAAGTGATACCCAATGGACACAAATAGCAACAACAACAACAAAAACACTTTAACAAGAAGCAGAAATATTTACGAGACAATCCACTAGCAACGAGATAGGATTAAAGCAGCAGCAGACGAGCAGCGATCAAAAAAAAAAAAAACACACCAATTTGGAGTTCAACCTGCGCCATCAACTTTAAGCGGCAATTTATATGCATGCAAAGTACGCCACGATTGCTCGTCGTCATCGACGGTGCAGTGCAGCAATCGATCGCGTCAAGCGACACAAGAGCAAGAAACGGCAAGCGATACACGCAGTACGCTGCAACTACACTACCATTTTATACATGGGTGTATGTACATACATATGTACATATGTAAGTGATCGCTTTGCCGTTGGGTGTGAAGCGTCATGCCTCATTGGCCCCGGCTCGACCGCATCACAACTAACCAAATTGATCACAATCGAAATTGAAAATGATCGCCGGCTGGCGGTGCGCGATCAGCACTAAGCTACCCAAACAATCGAAAGCAAGTGCAATTGCTCTTGCTGCTCCTACTTTGCTCTGCTACACTGCAACTGCAAACGCTTAGCAGCAGTAGTACATTAATATAGAATACGTGTATCAAAACAGAAAACGTTGAAGATCAGCCGAACAGTTGTTTGACTGGTGGAAAAAACCATTTTTGATTTTTGGCGGGATACTGTACCTCCACGATTGCCACAGTAAGCGCGCTACGACAAAGTAAAATCGTATATGTATTGAGTATACAACGCGAATGCGGCGAACAAAACAAAAAGCGAAAATAAAATTGAACAAACACTGTTGGTTCGATCATTTTGAGTAAACGATCGCCGGGCCCGAGCACCGTTGAGTATACAAGTATGTATGTACAGTAAAGCAATGGGGAGTTGTGACTCCAACGTACGAAGGACCAGCTATATAACTGTGCTGCAGTTGCTGGTGGAGGCAGAGAAAACTGGAAATGTGCAGAAAACTGGATTTGAAGTAATGAAAAGGGTCATTGCGTTTTGGGTGAGAGGCTTGTGGGGGCGAAATGCAGAGATGTATAGAAAGAGAGATAAAATAAAGAGCAATAAATCTGTATTTGCAGAGCAGAGAGTGAAAGAAACGAAAGAGAAAAAAACAATTATCAAATCAAAGAGATTACGAAAAATTAAGAGCGAAGGCGTACAATGAAGAGTTCGTGTTCTGGATGAAAGAGTGAATGGAAATATTTAATATAACCTGCGGAAAACAGCTGCTCAAAATACGCTGGGTGTAGGGAACAAGTAAAAATCAGATGATTGCAAGTTGAAACAAAAAATTTAATGTTAATAGCAGATTAAGCTTTAAAATTATTGTGATTAATATAAAAGCTAGAGATGCCGTTTTAAAATCGATTAAATCGAAAATCGATTAATCGAGCCCTTTTCGATTTTTAGCTCCGATACGATACCTGAATCAAGCATTGCATTAGAAAATCTAGAAAATTTTAAGGAAATTTGAATTTGAGGCTGGTATACAAAAAAATTATGGGGCCATTCCTCCGACTTGAGAGAGTAGTGACCAAAGAATTCAATGACTTGCCTCGCTTTCTCCTCGGACTACAGGGCTCCTCAGGGAAGCCACAAATGTTAAAAATACACCAACTGAATGGTGGAATTGGTTGGATAGTTTATTTAACAAAATATAGCCAAAGCGCAAATGGGAACTTAATGATATGGAAAAAATTAAAGCATTTCAAAGCTGCAACTATACAAGTATAAGTGGCAGTATATAAGTTAATAATATTTTCTATCAGATATATATACTATCAGATTTGAGTTTTGATTCATTTTGTGTTTTGCTTTAAATTATTATTAATATTCTTATTGTTCTTTAAATTCCGGGAATAAATCCTGACAATTTACTTAACTAAACGGAGTGGTTTCTATCAAGTGAAGCCAGTAGCTTCTCAATTGGGAGTAAAGAACTAAGTACAGAAAAAGAGATCTCGCCGGCAACATAGGTTAGTTCCAAAGAGGTGCTCAGAGTAATTTAAGAATTCTAGGTCAGAATGTTCAAAGAGCTGCTGCGCTGATCTACCTTCACCAAACAGAGTGAATCAAGTGGACAGTGTGCAATCAAAACTCAACGAGGTTTGCGGCTTTATGAGCTTAAACTCTTCTTGCGATTACAACTTATCTACCTATTTTTGGCCTGTTGTGCGGTAGTCTGAAATTCATCAAAAATCGACCAGTGGCTGTAGATTTTTCATGAATTTGTGGTCTCCATATTTCAAAAACTTGCTAATCGACTGAAAAAGTAAGTGCTTCGCTGAGCTTCTCCTCCAACTTGATGTTGTCACACAAAGGGGAGGGACCTACAGTTTTACCCCAACTCCGAACGGCGATTGTATTTAAATTAGAAGCTTTTTTTCATGGCATAAATTCGCTCGGAGTTTGTCTTGCCTGCCGAGGGGCGACCGCTATTAGAAAAAAACTTTTTTTATGTTGGCCGGAAACGGGGCTCGAACCCAGACCCTACCACAGGGTTAGCCTGTACCAGAAAATAATTATATTCTCCATTTAAAATCTATTAATCGGTCTACTAAACTTATCCAATTATTAAATATACATTTTTTACGATAACTAGATCAAAAGAGCAGAAACTACCCTGCAGGAATTCAAACTCATCCTAGGTTAGCCCTCAGATAGTCCGTATTGTTACCAGCACTACTCCCTCATAACTCCCTTGCCAATGGTTTCAACTGCCATTTTTTGCATTGGCGTGTCATTGGAAACGGACCGGTCTACTCAACACTGTCCGTAAGATAGTCCTAGACTAGTCCGATTTTGGATATTTTTTTCGTTGGAGTACGATTGCGTTCTGCACTTCACAGATGCTATTTCATATTTCGCAAACACAAAAAAAAAATATTTTATCATTTTGTAACCATGTTGCCTGGGACGGTATTTGAACCCGGACCCTCCTGAAAACTAAGAAATAGTGGCAAGCATCTTTGCACACTGAGCTACAGCCACGCATGTAAATGTGTGTTCAAATGTTCACTTTGAATCAAGGCCAGACCAAGCGATTGGTTCATTTACAGGGTGGTGTTCTTTAATTTTTTTTTATTGAATTGCAAGACAAAACCACTCTGTCACCGCCAAACTGTACTTTTCGTTTATCTCCAGACCGATTCCTTAGGGACTGGTCGAAGGCTGACAATTTCGATGCAAGCAAATGTCCAACTCTGACCAGTCAAATTTTAACCAGTGAGGTACTGGTCCTTTACGGAAAATTGACCGCCTTATTACTGCAGTGTACCAATAAAAAGCACCTACATAAAGACAAAAATTGAAAATACGACTAAGATAAAAGAAAGCACTAGGCAACCACTTCGACAACTAAAGATAAAAGAAATCATAAAAAGCACATCAGATCAACTAAAAACTATATAAAAAGAACGAAACAATAAATTAACGCAACAGCAACAGAATAGTGAAGCAGATATCAACAACACCAGCATTGGAACGAGATTCGGGGTTCAAAACACACGACGCATGCGCACTACATATAAACAACCATATCAACAGCGGCAGCAGCAATAACAGCAACAACAGAGCAGGGAAAATGGTTAAGAATCACAACATTGAATTACCAAAGTACCAAAGGCAGACGGCAGACACGAAGCTACAAAATGCAAACATACTTACATATGTGCAACTGAAGCACTTATAAGCTGCACTTGGTGTGGGTAAAGAAGCTGCAAGCCTGGATGGAGTGTGTACGGACTGTATGTATGTAGGAGCCTGCAAGTGGCGGCGGCGATGTTGCGGCTCTAAGTGTACCCGCACTATACTTGTATGAATAATACAAAATACACACTCCAATAACCCATCATAATTTAACAAGTAGCGTAAAGATTCGTTACATATGCACAGCTACCGGTTTTTAGCTTTACAAAAACAAAAAGCGTGCTAACAAATAAAAAAAAAACATATCGACAATAAAAAAAAAACGAGTTGAGTGGTACGCAGATGCAGCAACGTGATATAGATAGGCCAGCAGCTAGCAGGCAGCAGGCAGCAGGCAGCAAACAACAAACGGCAGTTAAATCGTCAAACCACGGCAACAGCCATAGCCACAGCAACACCCCAAAGCCAACAGCAGTACAAACCAACAACAAAGTGCACAAAAAAAAGAAAAATATATGGGGCGTTCCATGCCAACACGGACGGGGTTCACACTTCATGTGTTTGATTTGTTTAAAATTTTTAGGGCTAATGCATAAACATAAATAATAAATAAATATGAAATTTGAGCTTGATTAATACATTTTTATAAACTTTACAGCACAAAAACAAAAACAAATCGATTTAATAGTTTTCCAAATATCTCGAGAACAGGGCAAGAAAAAAATTAAAAAAAAATCACACATACACACATCAAAATTCTCTTTGAAAAGAAAAATTTTTAATTTTTTTTTTTTTAGTTATTCACATAAAATTTTTTTAATAAAAAAAATTATTTTTTGAAAATATGCCATCCCAATGGTAGCTCCGAGTTTAAGGCAATATTTAGGTATAGTATTATGGGGTGCACTCTACAATAATTTGAGTGATGAATTTTTTTTTACACCGAAGTTGAGTAAAAATAGTACATTACGAATTTAAAATATTTTTATCTTTTTTTTTAATTTTTTCGAGTATGCAGTTTTGTAGCTCATTAAATTTTAGTATAATAAAGGGCAACCTACTGCAAAATTGCGTTGTTTTTTAATATTTTTTATGCTGACGGCTTTTTGCACTTTTTTCTAATGGAAGAAAATGAGCAAAACCGTTTTCAAAGAAAATCAAAAAAAAATAACGCCGGTTTTGCAATCGGTTAAAACTTGCACTTTATTATACAAAAATTTAATGAGCTACAAAACTGCATACTCAAAAAAGTTCTAGAAAATATTTAAACATTTTTTAATTTTGTAATGTACTCATTTTACTCAACTTCGGTGTAAAAAAAGTTCATAACTCAAATTATTGTGGAGTGCACACCATAATACTATACTTAAATATTGCGCAATACTCAGAGTTACCATTGTGATTTTTTTTGTCAATTTTTTTTTAGATGGCATATTTTCAGAAACTAATTTTTTTTATCAAAATATTTGTATGTGAAAAATTTTTCAAGAAAAAATTTTCAAAATATTTTTTTCATAGAGAAATTTGATGTGTGTATGTGAGATTTTAAAAAAGTTTTTTTTCTTGCCCCGTTCTCGAGATATTTGCAAAACTATTAAATCGATTTGTTTTTGTTTTTGTGCTGAACAGTTTTTAAATAAGTATTAATCAAGCTCAAATTTCATATTTATTTATTATTTATTTAAGTTTATGCATCAACCCTTAAAATTGTAACCTTTAAACAAATCAAACACAAGAAGTGTGAACCCCGTCCGTTTTGCTATGGAACACCCCATATATAAAAGCCTGGAGGAAGAAACATAAAAAATCGTTTTAAAAAATATGAAGACAGCAGACCAATGTCAGCAAACAAGCTCATTCTTCCTCTTCCCGCAGTCCAAAACACTTACTTAGTAAGGTACTTTTCCAAAAGTGCAACATTACTGCAGGGCATTACTGCATTGAGCGACGGCATGGCGAACGCAGTGGCAAGTAGCTTTGTATGCGCAAGCGTGGAGATTAAGTTGAGGGGTCTCATCTCGATTTATGAAGTTTCAGTTATAATAACATTTAAAAGGGCAAGTGGATCAATAGCTACCACAACTGGGCAGCACGTTCAAACATGTTTGGAAGAGCAGAACTTGTTTTCTGAAGTGGTTTCGTCCTACTCTATTTACAAGTATGTGTGCATGTGTTCTCTAACCAAACCCTCCGCTAGTGTGAGGTTAATGGACTTCCTTATCCCTCTTAGCCGGAATATAGGCACCCATATTAGAATCAGACCATGGTACCAGGAGATGATAGTAGCTATGGTACTAGACAGAGAAGAGATTGATTCAAAACCGCTATAGATACAGACTGACGAAGAAGTAATGCAGGGAATCGGGATATCGATCGAGTCATTCATGAGTCCAGTGGGAGTAGTGGCTGCTGTGGTTTGATTCTGCTGCTCGGATTTCCCCTATCTTCAATTGCTGTTGGCTCGAAAGTAGCGAAATTCGAACGCAGGGTAAATGTTTAGTTAAATCGCCAGAAATACCTAATTGATTGTCTTGTGTGTCGTGCACTGCGGTAGAGAGGTAGACGTTGTCTCCAAAGAAGAGTAAAAGCGCGAAGAAATGGTTGATGCAGCTCTATTCCTGAAGGTGGTCGGCGAAAACCCAGGAGTACCTACTAGTTGTGAGCGAGCTGGATGCCATCGTGGTCCTCTTAAGTGCATTACCTTTGCTGTCGAGCTTTCGGCTACGCTATTCAACGCACCTATAGAAGAAGTTTGGGTGGTATATAGGCTTGTGTCCGAGGAGAAAAATTATCTCCGTTACGGGGAGAAATGGAGTAAACCCTCAATATTATAAAACACTACACGCGCACGATTGGAGGCTTGCTATACTCGAGAAGACCAGTAAATCCTAGCGACCTGCGCTGATACTGCTATGCAGATTTCCTCGCTGCGCTAATCGATACCAAGGAGGTCATAAGCTATGGCTTCGAAAAGGTAGCGCTCAGGCTCTTTGAATGCAATGACAAGGAGGATAGCACTCAGCCCTCGGCGGCGTTGAGAGAAAAAGATTGAAGATGCCTAGAAGCGCATGGAGATAGACTTCTTCACGATCCGGACGAATGCCGTGCCCAAGTGGTTTCTCCTCTTGGACAGATGTTCTGTTGGAGTCGACTCTGTAGGACGATTGTTCGAAGGTAATATCCGACTATTTTTACGATCCACCTTAAGCAAGAAGGGAGCTGGCATGGTCCTGCTCCAAGGGCCGTAGCTGAGTAGTGGTGGCATATCTGTAATATTCAGCTTACTTTGGGCCTATTTGCTATTAAAATAATTTTTAACAAAATTTAACATACAGCATTGTGGAAGCTACTTGTACTGCTGTATATAAACCTAGGATCGAACTTTTTAACCAGCCCGGAGGAGCTCTTTATGGCCGCCGACTGACGCCTCCAAAACTTCATTCTTGGAACGCAGCGTTTTTCACTATAGCCTAGCAGTTACCGTTCGTAGTGGTATCACAAAAGATCAATGCTTAAGGTCTAAGTGCGTAACTTAAACCTAGCCTTTCGTTAACTGGTCTGCTCTGATCACAAGTACGAATAGGAATGGAGAATTAGCTTTAAGTTTTTTTTTGACCTAATAAAATTAAGAGGACGAAATTCGAGGCTGTGGTCATGGTTATGTGTATATTAGTCTTGAACATCAAATTTTTCAAAAATAAATAATGTAAATTATCAAGGATACTCAAGGATAAAAATTTAAAAACACTTTTTAAAAAATTTGTCGACCTTATGCATAAAGAAATTAGTTTTTTTTAACTCTACAGAATTTTCTCTTTTATTTGATACCCATATTGTTATTCTATATTGTACTGAATTTTTAAATAATTTTTTCAATTAATCATACTTTTGTAGTTTCAAAGTCGTCAGACGTCAGAAAGCGAAAAACTAAAAACGCAGTTGTACTAAACAAGCCACTCTTGTGTGCAAAATTTACTGTCACAAGGTATAATAAAATGAAATTTTTGGTGACTTTTTGGGTTTCTTCGAGATTTTTCAAGATCTAAATATGACTTGATTAATTTTTTGTGGTTTTGGATTTCTTCAAGACTTTTCGGAATTCTCTGTATTTTACTTTATGATATTTTTTTCGGAAAATTTTGAGATTTGTTCGGAACTTTTATGGACTTTTTCCGTAACTTATTTTTCGGTATGATTTCGGAATTTTTGGTGACTTTTCTGCATTTTTTGGAAATTTCCTACTTTATTTGACATGGTCTTTCGGGATCTTTAGTTACTCTTCGTGACCGCTCTGAATTTCTTTTTTTCGAGATTTTCCAGGAAAACATTTTATTTTTTTGGGTAACTTCGTAATCTATCGGTATTTTGACGCGACTTTTATGTATAATTTTTCAAGATCTTTCGAGATTATTGGAAACTTTACAAATTCGTTTTCCTTTTTTTCTCAAGATTTTCTGTTAGCTTACCCGTCCTTTTATGTGCACAAGTACATGTCAATCTTAACTTTGCTATTTATGAATGCTAACAAAAAAAAATGGAAATTACGTTTTTCTTTCTGCAACTTTACCTTTTTCTTGTACAACTCTTCTACATGATTATTATAATTTTTTACAAGACGCAGCTGTTTTATTCATATCAACTCACTAACCTTTTCTTATTTCAAAATTAGCACAATTTTCTCCCCTTTATCGTTTATTTTTTACTTTTTCGTACTTTATTCCTGTTACAGCACCACTAACGTTCTTGTGGTGATGCCGATATTTCGCCTGAATGCACACCAAACCAACAAGCCGAGGAAACAACCAACCAACCAATCAACGAACCGACCCAGCAACGAACCAAATGAAACCACATGACGTTTTAATGCTTTTAATCCTGCAAACAAAGCAAACATACAAGCAAATACATATCCATATGTTTTCTATAAACATACATATATCAAATTTATGTTTATTCATTTGTGTGTCTGTAATTGTCTGTAAGGTGATCGCGCAATCGTGGGGCGCACAATCACGCCTAGAAATAAAGGAAAGTGATGCAGTGAGTTTGTGATGTTTGATGAAGAAGAGGGAAGAGTGATTCTTAGAGAATACGCCACAACCACAGACTAGGATGCACACACGCATATGTATATGCACAGAAGTACACTAGGGTCCACCAACACAAGCTATGCATACACACAAAAAAATGAAAGCAAGCAAACTTGGTTGTGAACTTGCCTGCAAAGTCAATGAACTCATCCTTATGATGTGCGCGCTCATATAAACTCCATCAGATTCATACATACGTACATACATACACACATACATAAACACTAAAAGCAACAAACAAAGAACTAAGTGGAGCCAGGCAACCGCGCAACCTCAACTTAAACAGCCGGTGATCAGATGATGTTGCAACAACGCGCATGATCAGCGCGCGCAATGAGCGAACCGAGAATACTCGTGGTAGTGAGTGATATCTACATACATACATAGATGAAGTAGAATGAGTGGTGGCAACAGTAGATGTGATGATCATTGCGAACATTAATGTACAACTTATCATTACAGTCATTGCGTTGGTGCTGACTGAGCTCATCTACCTTTTCTAAGGAGTAAGAATGGCCCTGTGCTCTTGATACAGGAGAAGAAGAAGACATGAGGCTTTTACTGGGCGCAGACAACTGGTAGTTTTACGCACGCCACAATAGTGATCGTGCAACTTACAGATGAGGGAGCAACGATCAATGCCTGGTAACTGCGGTTAACTGCGCCAGAGGAAGCTCAATTGAAAGAGTGACTTGCTTGCTTACTTGCGAAGGGTGAGCGACGTACGCGATTGCACAGCAGACCATTTTTGTTTGGACTTGTCCACAGTTCATATAGCACACTGAGAGGCACAACCGTCATCTGTCCAAAGGAATCTTATTGGGCAGCCAAATAAAGATACCTAAGCGCAGTAGAAGCAAATTCCACTCAGCACACAAGCAACCCATTGAGTGGGGCAGACCAGGCTCTGGCCCAACTCCGATGCGGTTAGTGCAATCGTCTCACGACATTTGCTTCGCATTCGGAGAAGGCCCACATATCTTTAGCAAATTCTTCGAGCGCCCTAAGTGTCCCATCGACCTACCACCAGAGGTGCTTTGGGGTCATCCAAGAGAAATAGCGCGCTTCTTAGGACTAAACTAAAGAGCCAGATAAGAAAATTGTCTATATATCTGCGCCAACCAGAGATAACTATTACCCTGTACGCTACCGTATTAAATCTATTGAAATACTTAAAAACTTACGGCACAGTATATATTCTGGTGGTAACTTGTTCGCAGCCAGTTTGGAGGCCAGGTTTTGCTACAACATCAACCGATGCCTTAACTAACAAGTTGTCAAAACCAACAAGTTATAAATAATCAATATAAATCTTTCTGTGTCGTTGGCCAGAGCTGAATTCCAAGCTCCCCACTTATTCTGGGTCACGATTGCTCAACAGCTAGTTGGGGAAAGTAATCGTACAACTATCGGAAATCCGCGATTGTGAGTTTCTCAGCAGGATACTAGCTAAATATTTTTACGAAACTCCAGTTAGAGGGCAGTACTTTCAATTGAAACTCACAGAGGTCAACCGCAAGGTCTTCTTCATTCCTTGTCAGATGTGCGAAACAATATTTATGTCCAATATTCCACAGCTTCGGTAGTAAGCTTGTGCCGGGAACCGCAGTATAGAAATTCACTCTTCTCTGCTCTTTTTATTGGACCTGATTTGTTGCCTTTGAGAACTCCAGTAAGTCTCAGTATTCGTTGGATTCGCATTGTAACCGACAGAGGTGCGGAAAATATAACCGTTTTTCGAAATATTTCTAGTCCTTTCTAATTTCACTGATAAAGGAATCTCAGATATAAATTTCTCATGCGCTTGTCTGCTCGATAATTTCCTATAACAACCTTGAGTACCAGAATCAAGCAAAATTTTATGAGCTGTTGACGAAGGGGTTCTAGGATCCTCGGAATTTTCAGCGCAAGAACTTTTGGTCGATCTAGTGCAGAGGCGGGTAGCTTCGGCAGAGCATTTTTGTAGTGTGCGTGCAATTGATGTCACTGTGTACATACGAACAAGTCGTGCGGTTGATTAAAGCTTTCGCTGTCTTCCCAAGCAGAGGCCAATCGCATTGTATGTATACGCGAATACGCCGCGCAGTCGCAGTTCGACTGAGAGTTCAAGAACTTTCTCGTTCAAAAGTTTAAACCCCCAGTGTTTTTAGCGTTCCTTTCAACTTCTTGTCTTTTAGAGACTAACATAAACTGCCAAATGTTTGCTGGGCATCCAAAGTGCTGTTCATTGCCCTAGTGTTGATCCCGGTGACTGTCAGCCAGCTAGCCAGTCAGTCCGTCATATAGCCTGCTTCTCCAGCAAACCTAAATTTACTCCCCTTCCTCTCATCCAACTTCTCAACAAATCGTAAGTGCTCTCGTGCGCGCGATCATTATGATGACGATCGTTGCTCGTAAGGTTGAGCAGACAAAGGTGCTGTTAGTGTTGCTGCGAATCGTGCCACTTTTTCATGCAGACAACTGCAATAAAAGACCAAAAAAAAATAAATACAATCAAATAACTATGATGCTGCGACCCGACTCCCTTCCAACGTCATCATCCTATCACGAGTAAGTGAGAGTTACTAGTGAGTAGCGTTCAGCAAATGTTGCACAGCCGTTTGAGGTTGCAGTTGTGTTTTGTGGCAGTGACTGAGTTGAAGAACCTTTTGATTGGTGTTATTTTGCTTTCTTTCTAAAGTAGGATTTTGCAAATACACAGCAGACTTCCTTACCCTAGCGTTGTTCGTCTTCATTCTCTACGGATCATGATGCTCGTGTGCATGATGATGGCGTGGGAGAGTGTGAGAGCTGAAGAGTGGGTATGGCGGTGAAGAACACTTTAGTTAGCGTTATTGCCGCTAAAATGGCTACAAGTAACTGTTGGCTGCTGCCTGTTAACTTTATAGCAGTAGAAATGTATATTTGATTTGCCTCTTGCTTGGTATCTAGGCATGATCAGCTAGCAAGGGCAACGTTTTAAGTTTTTTGTTTTTTTTTTAGAGTTTTTTTACACATCTTCTCATTGCATTTGTAGTTTATTGGTGACTTGTCATTACTAAGTATGTGTATGCATAAAATATCAACGATTTACGCATACAATAATGGATACAAAAAAGTCTCTTTTTAACATTTAAGTGAAGTTGTGCAAAAAAAAAGTGAAAAAAACGTTTTCGCATACCCAGCATTTAAGTTGCCATCTGGCAATTAGTCGCCGTCACAAGTCAGTATTAACATATCGTATTACATGCATTAAAGTATTTTAAATATAGTATCGACGATGATGGTTGATGGGCGCTTGCGCATGCGCAATACGTGCGTATAAAGCTGATGAACTTATGATTGTAAAAGCAAGCTATATGCATAAATATGTATGTATGCATATGCTAGAATATAGTATGTACATATGTATAAATGCTGTTGGTGCACTAAGCTTTGGACAAACTGTCAGTTATGAAAGAGTTTGCGCATAATTTGCTTTGCTGACACTAATTGTGACAGTTGATGATGGCATGTCGTCGAAAGCGATATTTGCTGTAACTCAGTTGCATTGCTTGAAAGATATGAACAACTACATACATACATCTAAGTTTTTTATATGCGTACGTACTAAAGTGCTGCATAAATCGACTTAAAGGCGGTTTCGAAAATTCCGGAAACCCTATCTGAAAACATATATGTAAGACGCTGTATATAATAGCAAAGCCAAATTAGTCCCTAAAATTAACGAAAAACAGCTAAAAAAATTATAGACGCTGTATGCAATAGTTACCACGAATTAGTCCCGAAAACACCGAATTAGTGGAAAATCCTGATTTTTTTCCGAAAATCCCGAATTTATTCCGAAAATCCCGAATCACTACCACCCCAAGTAGTGCCGAATTCCCAGAAATAATACCGAATCTCCGCAAAGTTCCGAAAAATCTCCGAAACCTCCTGAAAAAGTGGTAGACGCTGTATATAATAATATGTAATCCCAAATTAGTCTTTAAAATTCCCAAAAACCTTGAAAAAATTATAGAACGTGTATGCTACAGTTGTTTCGTGTTAGTCCCGAAAACACCAAACTAGTTGGAAATCCCGAATTTATTTCGAAAATCCCGAATTAATGCCGAAAATCGCGAATTAATACCAAAAAGTTCCAAACATTCTGGAAACCCCTTTGAAAATTGCTAGACGCTGTATACAACACTAATCCCGAATTAGCACCGAAATAATCCCAAAGCTGCGAAATATCACGAAAACACCATCAAAACACTAGACGCTCACGCATAAATTCAAAATTACCGAATAAAAATTTCATGAAATACCGTATACATAGTAGGTACCAGAAACATGCCCACAACGTTTCCAACAAAATTTTAAATCTGCCAGGAAAATTTTGTAAAATTGCGGAAAACTCATCTCGGAAACAGTATCGCTTATTGTTCAGGTGAAACCAAGTGCGTTTGTGCAGCACTTTAGTACGTATATACGTATAATAGAGGTTCTTGACTTGACTTAGAATATCAATTAGAAAGGCAAAATACATAAATTATTCCTCTTAAAATCCAATTAAATAAAATTTAAACGTGAACTCAAGTGGTATAAGTTTAAGTGTGGTCAAGTTGGTAAAGGTAGGTGCAGTGAAAACATTTGCACTCCAAGGCAAAGTACAACTTTTTTAAAATGCCGTAGTGCAGCATATATTGCATCAAAACTGATACATATATTTCAGCATCTTTAATGCACTTTGAATCAAGAAAGCAGAACTACTGGGCTGCGGTGCGGGAGGGACATGTTGGTAACGATTTAGTGGCATGGTTCGGAACCCTTTCGTAGTATAACCACAGAACATACTGACATCCCATTAATGTTCTTTCCTTAAGAATTCCTGAATTTGGGTAGAGAGTAACCACAAACTCTCACTTGGTATTTCGCAGAACACTGCTTCCTTCACTACCACCTTAGACATCAATCCCATGCAAAAAAATCGATACATGGGGCAAAGTAAAAAAAACTTAGACCTTTCGACGCCTATCTCAGCTGTGCAGAAGAAGAGAGGGAAACTTCGTTAACAAGTACATACTGTCGGTCATCACCTTGAGCGATTATCTCGCCCTAATCCGCTTTATAGCGATATCCACTTTATATGAATGCTAGCAAGGTATCTTTGGTCATTAGATTTAGTCTATACGACGACACATTCAATAACAGACTGAGGCTGATCGACTGTGTCAGCATCCAAAACAGGGTAGTCTGCCAGCCTAGGTTCCAGTATAAAAAGATCATCAGCCTACTTGGCTATCTCAAGATTATAAAAACAGAAAACAAATCGATATTATGACACATAGAGGAAAGACATATTTCTAGTGTCTCACTCGGCTCTGTGCATAAATTTAATAATACTTAGTTTAATTACACTACAACATAAAATAAACCGATATAAGCCTGCAGTGGGTCCACATTCCCCGGTCATCACGTATTGCCGTCGAAGAAGTTATCAGATTTCAGCGAGATCAAAACAGTAACTGGTACAACGAGGAATGGCACGGCGCGCCATTACAGAGAAAAAGTATGCCGCCTACATGGACACGCTGAGATCAGGCGGTAGGAAACTTATGTGGAATCGAATTTGAGAGCTGAAGGAGGATGCGAGACGTATTATCCGAAATAAAAAGAGAGGGGCCAAATTACGCGAGTGGAGTGAGGGCTTGGCCGGCATGAAATACGCCCCAAAGTTCTATCATATAATAAGGCTGCTTAGATACTTTCAATAACAGATCAAATTTTGCAAGAACAAACACGCCAACTTGGAAAAGGTAGAACAGACTTCGCGGTATTTGATACCGATGATATAGATGTCATCGGCATAAGCCAGCAATTGCAAATTGGGGGAGACTACTCTTCAAAAAAGACTAACACGAAGTAATTTTGAATCGTACTGAACAGAAAACTGCCGTGGAAAATTAATGTGCGGTGCGGGTGAGGATGTTGGGCTGCAATTGGGGACTTTATCGTGCACTTTCGTACTGGATATTCACAGCAATCGTTAATTGATACGGTGGCTAGCAACCATAAAGAAGACATTGTTTAAAAGACTGGAGGTATTTACAGGCACTCAGTGATCAGTTTAACTTATCTTATACAACTGCCGCGAGGCTTTATAACGCAGGGTGGCTTGGATTCAAAACCTATGGTCACAGTAGTATAGCGTCATCCTTAAGCAGGCGAATATACTACGTGATCCCGCGCCTTAGTTTAGAAAGGTCCCTATACGCTAGAATAGAGGTTGACGGTTGGCGAAAGGGCGTGGAGTGGAAGAGGAACACAACGCACATCAACACAGATGGTTCTTAAATGAGCGAAGGAGTAGGGCCTGCAGTTTATTGTAGTGAACCGGTAATTCATAGGTCCTTCAGGCTACGAAACCATTGCAGTATCTATCAAGCCGAGGTGTTTGCATTTAAGGGAGCGGCAGCGATACTACATACACGAAATGAAATCGACAAGCGAGCAAATAAACATTTACATATGCAGAAAGTCAGGCTAACCTAAAGGCGCTACGTTCATGTAAAACAAATTCGATCACGCGGTCTGTAAAAAGGCTATAATTAGACTAGCTGTGGCTAAAACCGTCAACCTATATAGAGTCCCAGGACACAAGGATGTGGCAGGTAAGGAGAGAGCTGACGAGGTAACAAAGGAGGGCGTCGTCGTGGACTCCCCCCTCACTAATGACAAATATACCTATTCTTCTTCAGTATATCAAAAGATCACTCATGTACCACCAAGCGAATAGGCTTTGGAAATGAACTCAGGGTTGTAGACTTGCAAACATTATGTGTAATTCATACGGTAGGAAACTTACTGATATTCTAATATCTATCAACAAGAAGAACAGACTGGAGGCTTCGGATAGGACTGCTAACAGGGCATTTTTTGCTAAGAGGACATGCATTTAATTAGGTCTCATAGATGATAAAAAATGCAGGAAACGTAACTATCACGAGGAAACCGTGTAGCATATAATTTGTAAGTGTCCACTGGCACTCAGCTGGCAAAGGTTCGCGTTACTCGGCAAGGTACAGCTGCAGCGCCTACAGGAAGCAAACGACAAAGGACCAAAGTGTCTATATAAAATTTCGCTAAAGGAACGGCAATATTCTTTAACATTGCGTGGAAGCAGTGATTCATAGGTCGTATACGTACATATCTGTCAACGCTATCGATGTTGTATTCGTCTATGTGAAACCTCTTATGGTCAGCCTGCATACTCTAGCCTAGTTGTTTTTATGGCAAGCCTTCTAGGCATAATTGTGCGAACTGATTTACTCCGCAAGAAATCAGTATTGATCGCTGGACTTTTACTGACGGCTCAATACCATGTTTTTGTAACTCCTTAGAAAGATGGATTGCTTAAATAAGTAAGTAGATATTTATATTAAAATTGCATATATGCATATAAACACGTTGTCAGGTTACTGTATGTTTGTATGTATAACACAAGCAATAATAACAATACAAACAAAAAAAAAGTTACAAGCTAATGCCGAATATTTAGAAAAAAAAGGCGCATAGTAAAGCAACAACCACACCACTAACAAACTACTCGACAAAGAAAACAAAAAATTAAATGACAAAGAAATCGTGATATTGCAACGATTATGCGCTATTCAACCTTAACAAAAACAATGGAGACCAAATAACAACAACAACTGTTTTCTAAATACTACGCATGCAAGAAAAAAAAACTCAAGAAAATAACGTCATTTGTGAGCTGTTGTAAAACACATTTTGACAGACAGGTACCTGCAGTCATCCATCCATCCATCCGTTCAACCGACCAACAAACGAAAGCCAAGAACCAAAACAACAGCATAACAACCAGCAACTGAGCATCTAGCTAACTATTCTACGTGGTTACAAGAGAGTTCTACGCCAAAAATACCAAGCAGATAAAGCTGCAGCGCAATAGACGCTTAAGCTACACTGCAGCTAGCCAGTTAGCCAACTAATCTAATCCAAAACTCTGCGAGTCAGCGGCGCTGGTTGCTACATACGTATGTAGCTCAATGTGTGCCAAGCCAAACAGCACACATGCGCAGCACACGTTCAACACAAGAGCGACGCACGACGCGACGCTGGCATTACCTCAGTCATGTAGTCGTATCGGCGCGCAGTCAGCTAGTCAGCGTATGGATTGCAGCTAAGTTTGGTGACCAGCTGTGCCTTGCTGATAGTGATGTCCGTCCGCCGGCCTGGCTGCGTGGTGGATTGGCTTGTTGCCTGACAAACCTCTCCGCCTGAAGACAGTCTTTAAAGTTGCATTCGTTTGGTGGCAACGGTGGGCATGTGTTGTGGCATCGCATACGAGTAAGCATAAGAACAAAATCAAAACCAAAAAAAAAAACGAAAACAGACAATTGCGTAGCATACAAGTGGAGGGCATATGTATGTATATGTATATATGCTGACGACTCTGATTGGACGGACAGTTGTATTGAAAGGACAAAAGGCATAGTATTAAAAACACCAGCGGGTGCATGCACTGAGTGGGACCATAGAGTGATCGAGCGTAGTGTTAACCTTTAGTTGGTGCAAAAGTTTTAGAAAATTAATATGAAACGAGTAATAATACTGAGTTTCTCTTTTTACGCACCTCTAAGACAGTTTTATTCGAGATTGGGACATGAGGTCAGGCAGATGCAGTGATGAGAGCAATATGCGGCCTATCTCCTATTTACACCCGACTATAATGGAGGAGTCTGGATGTTTAGAGGGAGTGTCATGTTCTACTCGTTACAGCCCGCTGGTTAATGAGGATTAGGGTGAATGGGATGCAGCCCTCTTTATTTATTCAGAGGGCAGTAAGTGTCCTCAACCAGCGACGACCATAAAGCTGCTACCTCAACAAATCAAGGAGGATTTTTCTTTTTGCTGTGAGGAAAGGTTTTAAAATGCCTTCGCACCATATAGGCACCGTGGCTCCTATGTGAGTGGTATAGCGACTAAAACAACCCCTCCTCCTACCCTGGGACCACTTTCGAATTACTTCAAGGTAGAGAACCCAGGATAGATCCTTATTGGTCAATATCAACTCTTCCTGCATCCAGGGCCGCCAGGTTACATTTCCCGCTTTTTCGATCTAAGGATACTTTCGACGTATTTTGTGATATCGTTCTTTTTTTCTTCGCTATCTATCACTTTAAAGACGTTCTAATGCAGCCCGTTCTGACTTCCATATTTACACATTCAAAGAACGTGTGTTCCGCATCATTTAGCTCGGCGTCGTATGTGCAAGTTGGTGTCTCCACTTTCCCCATTCTGTGCAGATATTTACGAAAGTGTCAGTGTCCGGATAGCAGTTGAGTGATGTAATAGTTACACGTCTCCGTGGCCTCTTGACACCCATTTATTTATTTCTGGAATGAGCCTTGCCATCCATCTACCTCGCTTCTATGTGATAATTTGCTACAGAATTCCAGACGATGCTCCAGTGAGAAGATCCTTCAAAGCGGGCCCATGGAGGAACAACAAAAAACAAAGCGGACTACAACGACAATTCGTAAAAAAGAGCGACGTTTGGGGTTGTTTTTTTTTTTTTTGGTATTCGTCTAAACCGACAATGGATTGTTGAGCAAAGCCGATCTGTGTGAGATGGACCTTTATTATGTCTAATATTAAGCTGTCTGAAAAATTCGATAAGCTCCCATAAGCGGCGACAAAAGAAGATTCCCATAACAAAAATTTCGAGGTCCAAACATTTTTCTTTCAGGAGATTTACCCAACCTTTGTCTTCTTCGCGAAAACTCAACTAAGGGTTAATCGCACTTCTGGCTTAATTTTGCCTTTGCTGAAACCAAAGATTTCTTTGATATATGTACATATGTACACATGTTGGTATGTAACGGGTGATTTTTTTGAGGTTAGGATTTTCATGCATTAGTATTTGACAGATCACGTGGGATTTCAGACATGGTGTCAAAGAGAAAGATGCTCAGTATGCTTTGACATTTCATCATGAATAGACTTACTAACGAGCAACGCTTGCAAATCATTGAATTTTATTACCAAAATCAGTGTTCGGTTCGAAATGTGTTTCGCAAACCCAATTGCTGCGAACGGCGACGAATCGACATTTCACGGTCTTCAGCAACACTCTCAGAAACAGACGCAATATTCTCTTCTGTACGCACTGTACGCATTCGTGTGGTTGTCCAATAAAGTAAACTGAGTGCGAAACTTGGTCACAATCGCATTAATTGTTTGCTCACTTGGTCGATTATGTAGACCATAAATCGGACGCGCGAAACACATTTCGAACCGAACACTGATTTTGGTAATAAAATTCAATGATTTGCAAGCGTTGCTCGTTAGTAAGTCTATTCATGATGAAATGTCAAAGTATACTGAGCATCTTTCTCTTTGACACCATGTCTGAAATCCCACGTGATCTGTCAAATACTAATGCATGAAAATCCTAACCTCAAAAAAATCACCCGTTATATACAATGATAAGTTTGACAATCGGGTGCAGGGATGCGTGCACGCAACCTACAAACACAAACAGAATACATGCATACATACATATGCACAGAGATACAGACGTACAGAGAGACAAATATGTAGACAAACAAACCAACACACAATCGATTTATGCCAGCGGCTGGGACAATCATGCAGCCAACAAATGGACTTATATTGCGTATGCGGACACGCAAACAAATCAAATGAACTGCACATTGAAAAAAAAAACTAAAATAAAATGAAATAAAATGAGAAGGAAAAAAAATAAAAAAAAAGATAGTAAAAGAAATAGACAACCTTAGAAGAAACACCCATAGGCGCGCACACACTTGCCATAGTAAATAGTCACAGCGAACATCGTCTGTCCACGCACAGCAGTCAACCGTTTGGCCTATTTGTATTTATGCCCATGCAGCTGATGAAGTCCGTCATTTACTCTATCTGTCAGTGTACATCAACAGCGAATCCATCGACATTCGATACCGAATGGTAGCCAAACGTTTGGTTGAACACCAACAAAAAAAAAGACAAAACAAAATAAGGAAAATATTCAATCACAACAAAAACTCAACACGATACGCATAAGAAAGAGTACATGTGTTTTTATTAAATGATGCGGTTGTATGCAAGCTTGTATTTATCGAAGAGTTCGCATTGCCCAGCCATAGTGTTTACCTCAACCTACCCTCATATGTGGATATATACTACTTAGGTGCATACGAGTGTGTAAATATCATAATAAAAAATGTTGTAGCACGTTGCTGAAGAAAAAGAAAAATGATTAAAACAAAATATTGAAGGCAAACATGCAAACTAATGGGACACCGTCTTCGTCTTATTTTCTGTCTGCTATGCTCGCAAAGTGGGCTCTGGTTTTGGTCAACTTTCTGCTGTTGTTGTCATCAATGTTATGATTGCATTTTCATAAAACATGCGTCAGGGTTTTTTTGTATTGTTGTCAGTGATTTTCGTTTATATATGTAGTTTTATTTGTATGCGGCTGCGTGATAACCTTTATGCCCAGTTTTTAAACACCTGTAGAGGGAACATGCAATTAGGTTAGATTGGTGTGGCAGTCGGTGCAAATAAACAACTCACTGAGACCTTGAAGGTCCAATGTAATACAAATGTAAAACTCAGAAAACTCAGTGACTATTCTTCATAGAAGCATTTGGAAGCTCTTATAAAGCGTAGGGGACTGGCTTTATTCTAACGCCTGATAACTCCGCAATAGAGCTAAATAAGTGCCTACTTAAAGGCCTGCTGTGCTTTTAGTCAAAGCTGAACAGCTGCAGAAGAAGTGCTCTACGCATTTTTTCCTCTTCCTAATCTCTGCAACTTTCTGAAATATTCGTGGGAGGATATTCCCAGTCTTGAAGGGTGCCTGCCAAATAGACAATGACCGGTTACACAAGCCGTGACCATCGCAATATCCTCCCTCGAGGGGGTGTGCAACACTTTCGCCCTTTTCTTGTCTATTTGTGGCCACATAAGCCTGGTTGTTCTACATGTGACCTCCTCTAGCTTGAATCATGTTATTTCCAATTCCTACTTTGCAACTTACCATGGGTATCCCAATTAAACCTCTGATTTTACATCGGGGGAGGTTGGTACCTTTCCTGGCTAGCTCATAGGCTCTATAATTTCCTCCATTATCTCTATGTCACGGTATCCATATGAGGCTGACCTTGAATACGACGATAATATCGTTTATAGTTGCGAGGCATTTCTGCGCAACCTTCGATCATAGCCGCCTGGCTGTGCGAGAAAATGTTAATCGCAGTCTTCGTTACGACGTGCGTACTAAGGTACACAACCACCTCCTTCATAGCTAAAATTTCTGCCTGATAAACGCTGCAGTCGTCCGCAATTCGGACGGCTAATTCTAGTCCTAGTTCCTAAGAGAAAACTCTGTAGCCAACTCTATTGTGTAGCTTGGATCCACCCATGTAAAAATTCAATTCCTTCGTTCTGCATGGTCTTGGTGTTTGCTATTTTCTTCTTGACGGAATGCTCGTCTTAAATAGACTATCGAAGGCTGGTTTATGGGAGGAGTATTCGACTTCTTGGTCATAACTACCTAAATTGCAAACTATGGAAGCGTTGCCAAACCGCCGATCCTTCCATAGAACCATACTTTTTAGTCTGAGCGCTGAAGCGGCGGCGACGTATTTTCCTACCAGGTTTACTGCGGGCTAATTGGTTAAAACTTCTAGCGCTTTGTTTGGGGATTGTCCTAAAGGCACCTGAAATGCGTAAAAACGCTTTTTACCTTACTCAGTAGCTTTAGGTAACTTGCCTTCTGAGATGCTGGCCACCATACAAGTATTCCATATAATAGTATTGGTCTGACTATGGAAGTGTAAAGCAAATGTGTAATACGAGGTGTTAACTCCCACATTATTCTCACCGCTTGTTTGCAAGTGTTGAATGCCTTCCCAAATCTTTCTCCTATATTAGGACTCCCCGTAAGTTTCCTGTCTAATATGAGTCCTAGACACTTAACAGTATCTCCACTTCCTTAAAGAGTAGACGGAAGACTGGGAAGCCTGTGTTTCCTTGCAAAGAGAATTGCTAGAGCGCAAAAAATTACATAGGCGTATTAGAATATTTACCTTTAATGGCAATTTCCAGGTCGTCAGCATAAGTAATGACGTGGCGGCCCTCTCTCTCTTGTCTAATTTATGTTAGGTTACGGTGGTCGAAGGCAGACTTCAATTAGTTAGGCCTATTGCTGCGGATGTCTACAAAATTGAGATCAGCTAAACACTGAATGAGATATTTATTTAAAATAAAAAAATGTTAATGGTGTTCCGTCCAAAGCTGGGCGGTGACAGAGATAGAGCTCTATACTCTCCACCACCTCCTCGTCCCCAAAGCCCCGACAAAAATCATTAGCGGTGTATCCCATTCGCTTAGCTTGCGCTCCTTTTAGCAATAACAACCACTGTGCTAATAATGAGGCGATCAATTTGTATCTATAAGAGTTTTAAACCTTTTCCCATTGATACTTGGCCAGAGCTGCTTGGTAACGGAACAGCCGGGTTCCTTCATCCATCTTTCGTAGGCCAAACCAATGACAACCGTTTTGTGCCATTATTTGCAAGAAGCAAGGGAGACCCCTCCCCTGTACATATAATGCGCAGAGCTAACTGAGCGTAGCTTATTGTGGTTGTAGTAACAGCATAAAAATTTATGCTGGAGTTACAGTCCTTGGCCAGATATAAATGTGGTCCGATCCGGTTACGTAGACCCGAATATAGCGTGAAGGAAATAGCATAGATCACTTCACCTCCTCTCGAGCTGAGGATTACGTCGGAAATATTTATTTCTCTTACTTTTATTTTTGTTAAAAATTTGGCAGATTCTAATTTGAAGCTAATATCTTCAAAAATTTAATAAAATATTAGGCTGTCAATTCCTCATTTCTAGACTTAACCAATAAACATTAATAGCTTAAAAAATACCATTGATTACGTTCGTCAATTGTAAACAGTTTATTTCTTTTTATTTAAAATTCTTTTATCGTTGAGCGAAATTTGTGTATTTCCCTAGTCATAGAAGAAAAAAATCACCATTGGCAATTCTATGCCACCAAACATTTAATCTACATAAACTTTTTTAAGCTCATCATATCATTATATATAGGCACAGTAACTCATAATCAAGAAAAAAGTAATTACCCATTCATTCAAATTTTCCGCTTTCACAATATTTTCTTCACATGCAAACAAATTTAAAACATTATGTCAAGCTTTTGTCGCCATTTCACTCTTTTAGGGTATATTTGTTGGAAAAGGATCTTAAAAAAAAATTATTGTCACTTTAAGTGGACCTTAAGGAAATAAAAAGAGCAGAAGTCATAAATAAATCGAATCGAATAGCGATGCAACACTCTCTACAAGTTTAAGTACCCTTTTTGTAGTAAGACAGCTGATAGCCGATTTAACGACTGTTTGTGTAGCATTAGTGTGCCTGCGTGCCCCCTGCCGCCAACACCTGAGCGTTAAAAGTGTTTTTATTTCCACTGCCTATTGCTTAGCTCGCTCTGAATTCTTGATTTATGGCATTTAGACATTTGCTTGCTTGCCACACTTTGCCACTAAAAGCGAGCACAATTTACCAAATGACCAAACAACCAATAATGTGCGCTTAATGATTTTTGATTACCCAGCTTTGATTGCTTTTGTTGATTGCTAGAGCTATATATTTGGTTTTTTATGCACCAATTGAAGGTAAAAAATTTGAGAATAACCGAAGCTAAAATAAATAGGTGCTCTATCACTTCAATTGGATTATGTGATTTTGCTTAATTTCCATTTTCAATTTAAGGCTTAGTCGATTTGAATATTTTTTATTAATTTTAAAAATCTACTTATGTTTGGATTTTGTGTCACGTTTATGCACAGAGTTTGCATCATAAATCTTTTTAATTTGTACATTAGGGTGCATGACACATAAAAAAAAAATCGGTACTGTTTTTTCATGGGAACTATAAAGTTTATTATATTTTAAAACTATCGCCAATATACTAAGATTTAAAAAAATAACCTCAGATAATACAAATGTTTAAGCTTAAAAGTCTGATTCTTAATTTTGTTTCACCGGAATCAAAATATTTATATTTTTGAATATATTTTCAAATGCGGTCTAGCTCTCAATATTTTTTCGAAATATATGTTAGAAGTCTTTAAACATAATTAATTTTATAATTACGGGGAGGAGGGGAGGAACTCTAATATATCTACATATGTAAATAAATAAGTAAAAATTTCTTATTTATATTATTTCGAAAAAGGCGAAATCTTTATGATAACTATTTTATGAGCGAACAATAACAAATAATTTTTGCTTTTTTGGGACTCAAAGTTAAAATTTGAATATAATTTTGTACCAGAAATTTCTCCAAATTACAGTTAAAAATGCCAAAAATTAACAAAGATAACAAAAGAGTTGCAAAAAGTGCGCAAAAATCTATGAGGAGTTCCAAAAAAAATCTGGAAAGGTTCCGGAGAAATAAAACAAAGAATCGGAAAAAAGCAAAAAAATAATCACGAAAGATTTCCAAAAGAAAACAAAAGACATACGAAAATTTCCGGAAAGTTCTAAACATTTCCAAGATTCAAAATTCTCAACTCTAGGCGAAAAGTCCAGAAAAGTATCCAAAAACACCTGAAAAAACTTTTGCGGTATCAAAAAAAAAAAGTTCTGTATACCATCGAACAAACCCGGAAATTTCCCAGAAATCATCAGATTCTACAAAATCACGAAAAGTATGAAGCGAACAGTGCGAAAAGTCTCGAAACTTCCTAACGGTCCGAAAAGTCTTGAAAAGTTCCCAAAGAGTCTGAAAAGTTCCAAAAATATTTCCAATGATTCCCAAGAACGCACGCAAATACCCGAAAATTACTAAAAAGTAACACAAACATACCAGCATATCCCAAAAAAAAACACGAAGTAAGATCCGAAAAAAATCCAGAAAAAGTCACAAAAGTTCCCGCAAAATCCCAAGTAGTTAAACGAAGTATTCCGAAATGTCCGAAAAATATTTTATATGGACCCAAAAAATCAACAAAGGAACCGAAAAGTGCCTAAATGCACTAAATTTTCGAAAAGTTTCGAAAAAATTCCAGAAGCCCTGAAAATGTTCAGTAAATTTCTAAAATATGTCCAAAAATGAACCAAAAAAAGGCCAGAAAATTCAAAATATTGTCAAAAAGTTCCGAGCAAGTTTATAAAATTACCCCAAAGATCGGCTAAAAATTAAAACGACACCGAAAAAATCTCGATAAATCCCAAGTAAATAGGAAATGAATTGAAGCAGAGAGCTAAAAAGAGTCTTACTGCAATTCCAATATATTTTCGAAATATATATGCAATTATACAAAGTCTATTATAAAATTAATTGAAGTCGACTTCCTTAAAGGAGTGCCTCGAGTGTTTTCCCACGTTATGTTAGCGACCATATGCATGTGTATGTACTTTCTTAAATAAAAATTTACACCAGTATTCTGTGTGAATTGTGAATTTTCTTTATTCGTCTTTAGCTTCACCCAGATTTCGCATCATAAATAATTATGATTTGTGCAACCCCTTCTTTCGCTGACGCTACTGATGCGAAACGCCAAAACGCAATGAAGCGCTAAGAATCAAAGAGCCAACCCGCTTTGCCGCAAAATGCGTGGGAAATAGCGAAATGATTGACTAACTATATAGTTGGCCGATTGATGGCCGGAGTGTGCGCGTGTGTGGGATGACTTCAAGGCATAGCCAAAGAAGCGTGTAAGTAGTTGATTAGCGCTAAATGACAAGCATTTAAAGACGCCTCCGAACATGCGAGGGAACAAACGCTGCAATAAAATTTTATGGAACGCTCTAATCTACATATTTATGTACATAAATGCAATGCTGACCCTTTGGCAGTCGCCACTGAAAGTAAGCATTTAAGCTGGCGCGCATGCCTACGAATAAAATGAGATGGTGGTAGTGGCGGTGGCGGTGGCGGTGTCTCAAAATTTGTGGTTTCCAAAATTTACCAGTGGCTAAATACATACATATGTACGAATGGCACTCCTTGAAAAATTTGGTACTAAAAATACTATACACTTGACGAGTTTTTAGAAGTTTTTTTTCATATAACTTCAAGCTTAATTAATTTGCTGCAATTTCAAAGTGCACTACATAATTTTGCTTACTCCCTCATGTTGAATAAGTTTTTAATTCCCCTTAGCAACGCGTTGAGTTGTTAAATTTTACCGCTTTCGACTGACCCCTCCTTATTTCTTTGTAGCTTCATAAAATTGTTTTTCTCTTTTAGGGTGGTTACATATTTACACGCATGTATGTATGTATATTTACTTCCTTCTCCACCTCTAATTTTCTCGGCCACTTCTCTGCAGAACTGCCAACCTGTAAGTTATAATTAAAATTGATTTTTAAAGCAGCAATCAAATCGCTTCTCATACAAGCATTTTAACGCCTTACTTGAACCCACAGTGGCCTCACCCTAACTGCTTGGTGAGGGTAAGGTTTTTTCTACAATTTTCTCTGCAACTAAAAGTTCTTATTACGAATAGGGTGCGCCAAAATGAGGTTTCTTAATAAATGTGTTTTCTACGCTTCACTTGTGCGGAGGAAGGGTTAGCCTTAGCGGTTTTGGAGTTGACGATTGCGTTCTAAGATCGAACGCAGTTAATGAAAAGTGTGAGAAGTAAATTGTTGTACAAGTTGTTAGAAAGTTATTTGTTTGCCTGAAGCTAGCCCATATAAATATATAGATATGAGACACAATGCGCTAGAATGTTCGATATTTGCCTCGCTACTCCAAAACATAACGACACTTGTCTCGAACCAATTAGAGACCTTAGCTGTTTTACAGCTGATAATCGTATCCTCTCAAACTGCATGCAGCTAGATTACGACCGAGTGCTCAAATGTAATGGAGATCTAGTAGATATTATAGGTAAAACTGTTTTTCCAAGTATAACGCATTCGTTGATAACACAGCCCAACAATGTTGGTTTACACGACCAATGCTAATAGTTATGAAAGAGAATGTCTAATGGATCAACTTTGCCGAAGGTAGTTTCTATAGTAAAATTTAACGAGGAATTGTTTTGTAGTACTCCTTAACCCTATCTCCTAAATTTGCATTTTTGACACTTTCCAAAACAAGTATAATGACAGTTCATTAAAAGAGGTAAAGGGTTAAATTGTTCCACAAAAATTTTAAACGGATATTTTTAATGGGGGTCGCCGAAGTCCAAAAACTCGGACGGGTTAATGTGAGCGCGGAAGAAAGCTTTCTCCAAGCGAATGTTAACTCATTTGGTATAGTAATATTGTATATTTAAGTTAGGTTAGGTTTAGGTGGCTTCCCCTTGTAAGGGGCTCACTTTGACCGTGGAAGTTAGCCCTTTGTGATACCACTGCGAACTGTAAGTCCTAAGTTAGAGCGAAAATCGCTGAGTGTCGAGAACGAAGTTTCTCAGACGGCCAATCTTAATCCCGGTGAGCTCCTCCGGACTTGTCAGAGAGTAGGAACCCAAGTGCCTAAGCCGCAAATCCATATAGAAAAATTCCCTGTCAGTACACCCACTAGAATCGAGGGATCAGGCCTTGCGAGCTTAAGGAGATCCCTAGATTGCCCCGGTCCACCCTCGGCCAGAAAGACCTCGCTGTAGCACAGGCCTTGGTTTCCTCCAGCGTTCGCTGAGTTGATCCGAGGCCCACCTTTCCAAGAGAAGTCCACAAGTAGTCAAGGGAACTCCCACCATCTCTCTTCTTGGCGATAACTTTTCAAGAGTGCCGCCTTGTATATTTACTTAGCGTAGTATATGAAACATAAAATATTAGTTTTCTTAACAGCAAGCAATTGTGACTCTCCCAGAATGTTTCCTACAATTTTAACCCGGTTTGTGCTCTGTTTATGGTTTTTGATCACAGACGGTGCTCCAAGCCAAATCGGTTAATAAAGAGCCCCTCAAATAGATATGACATCTCGGTAACTTCGACTCAGGGGAAACTTTCGATTATAGGCTTCAGACGATTTCAATGTTCTCCGAAGAGACTGCCTTTGAAACCCCGAAAGTGCCTAATAAGTCGAGGGGCATTGAACTGGAACTACTATTAGTTATTCTGCTGGGTACACCTCTAATATCGGTATGCTACTAAGAAGTGGCTACCGTCCAACTTAGACGACGATAACCAGTTTATCATCACTGCTATCAGAGGAAATTGATGACTCCACATTGGCTGCCAACCAGAGTTTATACTCACATCAGGCCACCAGCCAATAGAAGTCATCATTGACCAACCTTGGGACTTCATCTTATCTGAAAAACAGAAAAAACTAGAACGCTTTAGCGGTGCATATTAACCACAATCATGCGAGCGCATAGCTGAGCGTGGCGTTTCTGAGTTCCTTGCATAAGATGGATCCAACATAGATGATCTCAATAAGAAAACTAAAGCTCCCTTTTACCAACAAACTGGGGTCAACAGTGAAGTCTATGTCTTATCCACTTAAACGTAAGTACAGTTTCTCCATTAATTTTTCCAATATTTCTTCGTTGGACACTAGGACATGCAACCGAGGTGCAAAACTCGGCTGTTTTAGTACACCAACTAACCAGAGGTCTACTAACCAGCTTTATTTATATCGCCAGATACTCAGGCGGGAGTCGAAAAGGCGATGGTTTCAGAGACATAGAAAATGGGTACGATCTTAACTTCTCGTAAACCAGGAACCAAGACGGGAGCAGTGCGATCTTTCGGACGGTTCTCCTTTCTATATATGGAAGCAATATTCCTCCACTGTCTGATTAAGGACCCAAAGCCAGCCGAGAGAGCACAGCTCAACTAAAGCAATGGGCACTATTTCTAAACAAATAGATAGGGGTATAAAACTAACGTTGACCCGGTGAGGGGACATTTAATACAGTTGATCATGCGAGCTCTTGGCAAAATATTCCAGTCAATTTGCTTTCATATTGGACGAAGTTATGAATAGTTCTACGTGAAAGACAAAAATCCGTTAAAGTTTGGAATGCTTAATCCCCACTGTGAGATAAGGCAGGAAGCCTCTGGCAGAGGAGTACTATCTGCAATATTTTTGGCTCTTCATCACCAAACTTCCTTCGCATCTAAGCGCAGTTAAGTTAGCCAGCTATGCATAATCGACGGACAGTGAATCACTCCAAGATCACCGGAGCTACGTTCGACAGCTTTTGCTCCTTTTAAAACGGACTGCAGTTTACAAGACGCTCGACCAGCCTCAACTGAATTATAAAGTGTTAGTTTAGTCGCCCAGATATTTTGGAAAAATCTTCAAACCAAGCCCAGCGCAGCAATATATTTCATGACGTCCCAACATTACGTAGCAAACAAAAGCAGATTTTTGGCATTTAAATAGCTTAAAAAAAGATATCGATGAAGTTTCTCTTAGAATTGAACGCTTCGAAACTATCCACCAAACGTATACCTGGAATGGTACCTTTACGATTGAAAAAAGGATAACGAACCGTACGAGGACATACAGCGCAATGTTATCAGAACGTGTCGCAACCCCTGGAAAGATCACATTAATAGACTGACTGCGCCACTTATCGACTCAGAACTACGGATAGTCGCACGGTGACTCTAACGCAAGTTTGCCTCAGAAAGCGAGGAGATGTTCTCACATCTCGGAACATATATACCTTTGCATTCAATCCGACTAACCTGACAGCGGACTGGGCTCGGCCATAGACATTGTAGCTGTGCCGAGTCATCGTACTATTTTCAGACTACCTAGGACTTTCTTGCGTGATATCGCCGATATTTCAACTTTCCTATGTATTGAGCATAGGACCAACTTTCCAAAGTCTAAGCGACCTACATACCTATACAAATGTATGTATGTCTCGTATAAGTTTTTTTCAAGAAAGCGAACGCATGATTGGCATTAACACTACTAAGAGATAAGAAAAGTTTCGTCTTTCAGTTACACTAAATACTCGTAATTTTCCAAAATTTTTCAATGTTTACAAATAAAAGCCTAAATGTAAACAATATAAATTTATTAGTAGATAGATGCATATCCACGCATATGTATGTTCCTCCACACTCATTGCTCATCCAGCGCATTGCATTTGAAGCTTCTTTGGCTACAGCTGTGCATCTGAGGCTGCGATAGAAGCTTGTAGCAGCTGATATTCATTTATTTCTAAATATGTATGTGCATAAAAACATACATACATATGTATGTTCAGATGCTTGAGTACTTCTTTGGAATATAAAACAATTAAAATGGGGTCGCTGCCAAGCAGGGGGCCAACATGAGCCACGCAGTCGCTGACTGGGCGCTGTGCCGCCGCATAAAAAGCACATCAATATTTTTGTTCTTGAAAATAATAAAAATTAAAAAATAAAGCGTTTTCTTGAAAGTCATTTTTGTTTAGCTCTGCTTTGGAAGAATGCTTAGAAATAATGCTGGAAATGTGCATTTCGTCAGCATTTGATGGACGGCCGTGGCCAGTCGGTTGTAAGTTTGTGTGCCACCGCGGGATCTTGCTGTGGTGGCGTGTTGATTGCTGCTGTACTTTACTGTTGCTAAATAGTCTTATTAATGATTCTCATTGCTTCTTCTGTGCTGTTTGTTAGTTTTCATCTGCATCTTGGCATTCAACACTTGCGGATGACATCTGACTTTTGCTTTATAATTTTCGATTTTTTTTTTTTATGTGTTTGAGTAGCGTTTATTCTTCTCATTGCAGCAAATTTTTAGGTCAGCGAAGTCTTAACTTGCTAACGCTTTGTAGCCTGTGTCAAGTTTATGCATTTGTTTCTTAAGCTTTTGAAACTTGGAAAAAGCATGATCGACACCTACAAGAAGGGGGCTCAATTTATGCAACTGATATCGCTGCTTTTATAAAATCCTTTTATGCATATGCCCTACTATGGCATAGATACTTAAGGAAATTTCAAACTAGACCTATTTTCCCAAAAGTGATGCTGTTTCAGTTGCGTTAATCTTATGTGTACTATGTACTTTGAGGCTCAGTTATTTCAGACGTTATTATATTGGGGTTTCAGCTACATGACTACTACTTTGAGAAAAGTTTGAGCAATCTTGATTCCCAAGCCGGGACATAATTGAAATCAAAATGGTGCAGGCTAATCAGCCTCACATACTTCACCATTGAAAAGTACATTAGCCAATGAATATAAGCATTTCAACAGAATGGTCAACCAGGACCGAGAACTAAAATGAGCAACCAGTTGTATTGGAGCTATAAGTTATAATAGGGCGATTTTGACTGTTCCGACTAATTATTTATACATTATAAACATACACTCGCCTACCAAATTTCAGTCGGATATCTCGAAAACTGAGGGACTAGATTGCGTTCAAACAGTCAGACAGATGGACTTGTCTAAATCGACTCAACTCGACGTTTTGATCATTTTGGCAAACATTTATGTTTGTATTTATGGTGAATTTATAATACCATTTCAGGTTTATGAAAGGTATAAAAAATGATGGAAAAATCGTACGTTGGCGACTGGTACTTGAGCTTATAAATAAAAATGAATAGAGATATTTCAACACGCAATTAGTTAGAAGGAAGTTACTTTATTCCACTTTAATATAAAATTAATGCCTTTAGAATATTCTCAGCAAAATGCTATCGAAACATTAAAAAAAAATAATTAAAGTTTAGGAATTCAAGATAATGAATGGTTTCGGAGCACCAAATTTGGCCGCAGGCCGCAATAGGTTAAATGAATAGTTCCCGAAAATGTTTGAGAAGAAAGTTGTGAAATTGCTTTTTAAATAGCGAAGGTAGGAGTTACGATCCGTAATTGGTCAGCCAAGGTTTCATCGTTGAGCCATTTTATGTAGGCAGAGTATGGTAGCCGATTCATGTAGTACCTGCCCAGCCTTCAACAGGCTGCGTTGGCGAGGCAGAAACTCTTTTTGACTCTTTCGACAAGCTATGCAGATTCACTTCTTTTCTTTACCCTTTTTAAAGGTCCGCCTAAAATGACCAGCTATGCCTGTTTGGCTTTAAAAATCGACCTCGGTTTTCGGCTCTGCCACAAATCCAATTCAAACCACCTGTATATCAATATCTCTCAAATTTGCTACACACATTGGATTCGGGCCTCAATCAGAAGATGCCGAAAATATAGGGAATTTGAAAAATCAACTCATTTGTCTGAAGAGGGCAATAATAAGGTAAAATTTTTCGGTGGAAAAGATGAGGCCACTAAACTTCGCAGTAGCCATCTTTGCAAAATTACAGAAAAAAACATAGATTTTTTAAGAGGTTTGAATATTTTGTAGTGAGTTTTTCTCCTCTACCTATTATTGTGCCCATACAATACTCGCATGCGCATATGCAGTAAAAAAATAAAAAATTTTAATTTATTGGTACCTCTTGAAAAATTCCAGGAACGCACGTGTTGCACACTTGTCTGCATGCCACAAAACACTTGAGAATTGTCAGTAGGGGAGTGTGTTGCTATTAAGTAAAAGTGCATAAATAGTTGCTATTGTTTTTATTTTTTTTTGAACTGTTGACATGTGTTACACGAGACGCCACACAAAATACTACTCTACATGCCAGGGACTAGTCAAAATAATTTTTCTCAAAAAAAAATAAAAAATCATGAAGTGAACATGAAAGACCTTGAGGAGTTGGAATTTCTAGAAGTCAGACAGGCGACACTTGAGATTTTACGCTGTCAAAGTACATAAATTTGCTGCTAAATGTGTTAGGCAGGCAAGAGTTTTCTTGCTTTATAAGTAGTTTGTTTTTCTAGTTGTGAAAAATTTGCTGCTAGAAATATGAAACCGTATGCTATTAAAAATATTTTAAAATTTTAATTTCTCTTAAATAAACGCAGAAGTGCCAAAATGTGTACGCTTAAAAGAACAATTACTGAAATTTTTCACCAGTGTGCATTTTTGTTGATCTCAGCCTCTTAGTGCCTGATTTTTCTATGCAGAACTAACAATGTCTTAAAACTTTTCCTTCTTGTTCATTTGGGTTACAAAATATGGGCAGTCAACTGATTTTCAGTTTATTATAAAACATATTTTGACTTTGTTACCTGTCAGTTTGCAGCGCAAAGAAAAATTGTCACACTAGCTAACGTAGGAATACTTACAAACAGTTGTTACTCGTATAGACTCATTGTTCTCTTACCAATCCATACACATGTATACAAATTTAAGTCAGCCAATGGTGTGACACTCATTAATCTGGAAATCCGTATAATGATCATTGTCCAAGCGATCGATTGTTTCAGTTTTTTTTTGTTTTTTTTTTTTTGTTTATGCCAACTTCCAGCTGCCAGCTGTTCTCTGCATCCTTTCAATGGCCAATTGATTGTGTCTGATTGCAAATGCATTTTTTCATGCTTTCAGTTTCGATCTTTTTCCTTAAATTTAGCTGAAATGAATTCCTTTCCTTTTTTGCAAAACATTTGTCATGCTACACCTTCAGGTTTATGGACATACATATACATACATATATGACATACCTTGTCCTGCCCTGCCCTTTGGTTATTGTCATTGAGCAATTTGACACCATTCAGCTCGAACTGGGTGACAAACAATTGGTTGGTGCTGCAAATTATTTTTTTATGTGAAATTTTTTGCTCTGAAATATTTAAAATAAAATTCGTCAGGTGTTCCACAATTTTTTTCAAGATTGGTGAGTAATATATTGAAAATAACTTGATTGAAAAAATTTGCTGCTTATACATACTTTTCCCTTGAATTGCAATCAAAATACAATGGAAGTAATGGCGCTGAGGATTTGACGTTATCACATGCAGCTGGAAAGCAAGTGTCCTTAAATCAACAACTTTTACAACCCATCCGGTAGAGGGAAAACTTAAAGAGTTGCCTACGAGTTGGAGTGGTCTATTTTCTGTTAAGGTCCACTATAGCAACAAACTAATCTACGGCAAGGTCTTCGATATTCAAGGCTATCTATAGTCATCCAGATCAAAGGTAGCTTTGCAGACAAATCTCTAATAAATAACGGCAGGCGCCGAATTTAGTGGGTTATCGTGCAGTCAAAATAGGTCAAACGGTAAAAGAACAATATCTTTTGCAGAGGAAAGAAAATGAGAAAACTCTAGGATCCATTTCCTCAATGGTTGAAAAATTAATTTTTTTAAAAAAGCAAAATTTTGGGAGCTTGGGAACTTGATCATGTCAGCGAAGTTGCTTCTACATACAACTTTTAAAAGGCCCAGTATCCCCACTTAGTCGTGTTTGAAGATAATGGGAATGAACTGTGGCATCAGACCTGAATTTGCACACTGAATGCACAAAATAATTACCAAACCCGTCCAAACACAAGCTTCGTTCATCTGGTTAAAGCAGACAAAACCGTAGACCAAGCGGGTTAAGCTAAGAAAACTTAATCCACCAACCTGCATGGGTATCAGCCGATGAGAGCAATACCTACCGCGGCTCTCAAGACACTTCTAGACCCTTACTAATGCATATTATAATAAAGAAAGACGGTAAATATGGGAGAAAAGAACTGAATTAACCCTTCCACTTCAAGGGTTAGCAAAAAAAGAAAGAAATACATAACGAGGTTGAACTTTAGCTACGTATAAATTCAAGGTTTTTTCTTTTCCTTGAAGAAACCACCGGTAGCATAGACAACCTGAAACCTCTGACTGATGCCTCTGGGACTGCCGTTAGATTAGAGGTCTACGATATAGATCCTACAAGTGTTCTTTTCTCTAACATGCGGCAAGCTAACTAAACCCTCTAACCGGTAAGAGTGCCTCAAGGTAAGCATCGCAAAGATCACGTTTTGCATATGAAGATGGTATTTTCGATTACTAAAAGGAGTTCAGTGCCCTCGATAATACTTTCAGTCAATAATGTTAGAAAAGAGCCCGTTTGCCATTACCAATAGCGGAACCCACCGGTCCGCATCCCAAATTGTAAGCCCCGGCAGACAGTGCTACAGGAAAGAAAAAGCGTGGGATTTCAAAGGAGTATGAGGGCTCCATATATGACATCGATATGAGTACTGTTCTTTGGTGAACAATATAGTGGTCAAGTTGGCTTTGACTTACATATCGCTACCTAAAAGGTGAAAAGGTGCCAAGTCCATTTATTTTTCAAAATTTAGTTTTTGACTACATCGATTTTTTGTATCTCCTGAACAATTTCAAAAAATGCACTTGGCACCTTTTCATCCTTAGGTAGACGATATCTATGTTGGCGTTGAGAAATTCACTCGACATTACCTAAAGGTGGTTTAAGCTTTAACTTTAAATACTTATCCCATACTGGAAACGGATTTATCTAGTCTGAACACCAGGGCACAGTGAAATCATAGACAAAAAATTAACAAATTTTCTCGCCAGGGAAGGGACGACAAAAGGGATCGTATGGCCGGGGACCTTTTATAAAACGGCCAGTTAACTTCTTTGGATAAAATGATTATATCTGGATGAAAACGGAAGCACAAAATTACTGAATAAATTTTAAAGGACAAGCTAAACCCCGAAAATCTGAAGACGGAAAATCAAAACATTTCTTCGCCTTACCAGGCGTTCCAACTGGCCAGTGCAGGAAGCATTTACATTTGTTTGCTGAGTTACGCGTTAAAAATGTACTTGAAGATCATTTTATTTTATTTCCAATTATTATCTACATAAATACAATTCAATTGTATATATGTACTTGAACAATATTTTTATGTTTGTAAGATAACGCTATTTCCAAATTGCAGCTGTTAAATTTTACGTTCTAATATTTACGTCACTTTCCAGAGCACTTGCTAGATTCCAAATCAAGTCTCGGCTAGAACTGATAACCTTTCCACTTTCACTGCGAACTGTGTCTAAGTAATTTGTATACAATTACTCTAATGTGTATACATTGACATACATACACACACACACATATTTTGGTACATTAGGGTGGTCCAAAACGGCGTGTGAAAAGTAAAGTTAATCTCCTCCTTTTTTTTTTAATCAAAACATATTTAGAAAGTTTTCCATGTATTTCATATAGCAAAAAAAACACGTTTTCGTAGAAATTGTAGAGAATTTTTTAAAATCAATATTTTTCGACCGGAAAACTTCATTTCTCTTCGGGCGACTACCAATAATAATAACTAATTGAATATTTTACCATTTTTTAATACTAGCGATTTTTTGTGGGTTCCCCTATTACAATTTTGAGGTTTTTAGGAGTCCTATAAGAAATATTTAATGATAGAAAATGGTTAAATAAACAATTGGGTATTATTATTGGCAGCCTCTTGAAGAGATTTTCAATCGAAAGAAGATCCGATCGAAAAATATTGATTTTCAATAATTCTATACCATTTCTACGAAAACTTGTTTTTTTTCATATAAAAAACATGGACAATTTTGGGCGCTTTGAGCGAACTCTATATATCTTTTGATTACAAAATAAAAAAACAAGGGTTTATTTTTTCGGTATAGAATAATCCTAGGGGATGAGAGCATTAAAATTCCTATTTACTTTTTTTTTTACCACCCTAATGTACATGCATTCATGCGACATCGTACTGATTTCAGCTTTTATTTGTTTATGCTTAAAGCATTGAGTCATAAATTATCGCGCTTAAAGCTTAGTTTTGTTTATTTTCTATTTGGGTCACTCACAGCAATCAAAAGCCAATTAAATGTTATCGGTAATTGCTTCTAGTTATGTACCGTTGTTATTATTATGACCAAGATAAGGCTTAAGCGCTCTGAGTAGAGCTTAATAGCATCTTAAAATGTGTTTTCTGTTTTTTTTTTTGGGAAAAATCGATAATTGCCGATTGAAATGAAAATTGGTTTAGAAATTACTTGAAATACAATATATTTATTTCTTCATTAAAGTACGAGAGTAGCCTTAATTGCTTTGATTTTACGAATTTACTTATTAAGTTTTAATTTTGATCAAGAGGACTTGTAGAAATTTGTGTTAAGTACCTAATTCATTACTAGGGCAGGGATTACACGATTTGTAAATTTGTACAGATCTGTACATTTTCACAGTTGCAGAGTGGGATTGATTTTTTATTTAAATTTTTTTTATTGAGCTGAAGCCATTCTCGATACAAATTTACAGACAACAGAAGAAGCTTGTGAAAATCTTTTCCCATCAAACCCATATTAAAATATTTCATTTCGCTTGTCAATTGAATTGATTTTGAATTTCTGAGGATATGGCAACCCTAAGGCCTTAAACTTATTTCGATTGACACCTGTTTATATTAGACGGTTTCAATTAACATAAAAATTAAATTGATTTTAACTTTTTGAAGAATATTTACGAAATAAACTTTCCTTTAACCTCTCTCGTTTGATACCTTCATAAAAAAAAGTTATTTAATTTGTTGCTTAAATCGATTTTGAGTTTTAAAGCAGGTGGCAACTCTCTTCAAACAAATTTTCGAAACAATTTAAAAGCTAGTTTTCTGAAAAGTGTGCTTTCCGCATAATTTGTGGGGTCGTACGAGACTTTCTCTTCTTGGTCAATTCTTCATTCTTTCTCGTACCATTTATGGGGTCGTAGGCGACTTAGCAAGAATCTTCGTCAACCTTGACGCTTCAGAAGCTTCCTCAATGTTTTCACAGAAGTCTTGCGAGTTATATCTTTTAATCCTCAAAATATCTTTATTATAAAGAGATGATAAGGATTTTCACTGGCCCTAACACTTGCATAGGCAGCATAAAAAGATCCTTACAGGGTAATTCTGGCAAATTTCTTTCAACTCACCACCATGTATCGAAAGACAAATCGCACACTGTCTTCAAAAGAGTCACAACTTAAAATAATACGTTGTCAGAAAATGCGAAAAACTATTTCTTAATAATCATATATGCAAGGGTGACTTTACCTTAGGTTTTTTTAAGAAAATTATAACAAAAATTTTCGCTAGCTTTTGCTGAAAGGTAAATAAAAGCTCTGTGTACATTTTTAGCGCATAATCTATAAAATGACAAATTTTGAGTTGTTAAATTAAATTAAATAATATGTCCATTTCTTTTTAAAAAAATAAAAAAAATTAAAAAAATAGAAGAAAATGACACAAAAAAACACCAAAACAAAAACAAAATGAAAATGAAAATAAAGCAAAAATAAATAAAAATATTTTTAAAAATTAAATGAAATTAAAATAGGGTGGGCTTTCCAAAACGGAACCAATCGAAATTTCAGCGAAAGTATAAGGAATTTCGTCATGAAACTTGGTGAGGATGTTGGGGGAGGCCTCCTCAACATGAATTGTTCACTCTCACAATATAATTCCTAATAGTATTTTAGCAATTTGTTGTTAAATAATGTCCACTATCACCCCCTAATTTTTTTAAAATATGCCACTTATCACTTATATTTTGTGTTACATATTATATTTTCAATGCTCACATGCGTATTTTATGCCTTTATTATATATAATTCACAATTAATTAAGTAAAACGCGTTTATAAATTTGTGTTCACGTTTTACCACTTTTCACAAACAAACAGAAATAACAATGGCCGACAGTAAGAGCAAATATGTGCTGCCATACGTTTTAAAAGTAAATACGCCACTATTAAAGGATTTTATTAAAACGCGGCCAACACAAAAAGGAGTTGTGCGTAAAATCGTCATATTTTCATGGCAACCGTATTCCAACGGTATTTCTTTTATTCTCTTCTTATTTTTTCGCATGCAGTAGCTAGCACTGCATTTTTTCGCGTCTTTTACTATTAAATACACTTACAAACCGTATTATTTCCTTTTTTATTTCTTTTTTTTTAATATACTTTCAAAAATTATGAAATTTTTTTATATAAAATCGCGCGATTTTATAACTATAAAACACCCAGTAACCATATTTTAATATAGTTCCATATATATCGAAAATTTTTAATAAAAAATCGCGCGATTTTTTATTAAAAATTTTCGCCTGCGGCGCTTTATATTCTAAAAATCGATACTTCCATAAATAATGAAAATT
>NW_023458559.1:34132726-34133007 GCF_013731165.1 Rhagoletis pomonella
TACTTCCATAAATAATGAAAATTTTTAATTAAAAATCGCGCGATTTTTTATTAAAAATTTTCGCCTACGGCGCTTTATATTCTAAAAATCGATACTTCGATGAATAATGAACATTTTTAATAAAACATCGCTTTTTATTATAAAATCGATACTTCGATAAATTATGCCACTTTTTAATCAAAAATCGACCAATAAATAATACAATTTTTTTATTAAATATCGCGCGATCATTAACTGCATTTTTTTATTGCTTCCGTTTTGTGTTTTTGAGGCATTTTTTC
>NW_023458559.1:34133407-34152605 GCF_013731165.1 Rhagoletis pomonella
ATATTTTTTTTTTCAAAGCCTGGATCCGTTTTGGAAAATTTTCCCTTAAAATAATTTTTTTTAACAATAAAATCTAAATTATAAGTGGAAAAAAATTATAGTTTAAAAAACTAAAACCTCGCTATTATAATTTCCATTCGTACTGTCATCTTTAACTTTAACTTGAGAATAGAAATCGCTGCATCTTTTAGGCGCATCAATATTACATAGTTGCATCCCGAGCTAATAAAAGGGAGGTAAAAAATTGCAATATATCGAAATACAAATGTCACCGCTGGCAACTATCTTGAAAGCCTTATACTGTCTTTCGAAAGACTAATTGAAAGACCTGCTAACGAGGAGGTTTTAGCGTTCTGCTGTTCGCCTTTAAGCGATAAGCTTTTTAAAAGATAACAATTAAATGAGATTAAAATAATTCTTTTTTTTACCAATAAAATCTAAATTAAAAGTGGAAAAAAATTACATAAAAGAAATAAAAATAGTACTTCAAAATTAAAAAAAAATATATATACCTGTGTTGTTATTTTTACCTTAAAATCTGAAAATTAAAAGAAAATTATTTTACACAAAAAAATTTATAAAATAAGATCATAAAACTTACAGGAAATAATAAAATATATTTGGCATTTTAAAACAACAAAAACTAAAACTAAAAAGAAAACGAAATACAGATTAAATTAAAAAAAAAAACAAAGAAAAACAAATTAGTTCCTAAAAACTAAAAACAAATATTTCGTTTTTATACAATAAAATCAAAAAATTAACAGAAAACTAAACCAATAACAAGATTTTATTTAAAAATTACAAAAATTAAATAATTTCCTGAAAATTAAATGAAATTAATTTTTTTTTTGTTTTAAAACAACAACATCTAAACATTAAAAGAAATTTAAAGCCAGAAAGAAGAAAAATTAAATTAAAAAGATAAAAAAATACTTCGTTTACTTTCTAAAAATTAAATGATATTAAAAAATACATATTTTTTTAAAACAATAAAATCTGAAAAATTGAAAGAAAATTGAAAAAAGCGACATTCTAATTTTTCCACTTCGATTTACGTACCTATATCTTTGTATGAAACAAATTTACTTCCTTACATACTCCCTGCTAAGATATCCGCATAAGCCATACCATTAGCGCACACAAGGGGTGGGTTTTGGGGTTCAAACCCCCCCCCTAAAGCTAATAACCTCAAATACAAACTGTATCTTAAAGCTAAGAATCCAGCTCTCAAGGAAATTATAAGAAATAATGAACATAAATGTGCAAAAATTCATGGAATCAATAAATTTATTTTTACTGACTCTTTTTTAAAATTTTTTATTAGGTACTTTTGAAAGTTGAGCGCATCTTGAGTTTATAGAACTTTTTATTAAACAAGTAGTTTTTAAGGAAAGAACACAACCGACTTCAATTCTCATATACAAATTTAGGGGTACCGTTAATTTCTTCATGATCCAATCATCGGATCTCTAAACCAAATTACGGGACGACCCTTGAGGTACCATCTTTCCAATAAAAAAAGGGTTATTGAAATCGGTTCACGTGGTAAAAAAGTTATGTATTCCGGCGAATTGATAACCTCCCCTTTTTTGAAGTCGGTTAAAAGTGTTTGAGTTCTGTTAATCTTATGTAAATAAAGTACAGTTTATGAATTTTAAAACATTTATTATTTATTACATACTGTACATAAAACTTGCATAAATGTATTTTAAAGAGCGTATTATCAAGCAAATTTTCAGTATTTTCCGGTGATATATCTTCAGAAATATAAACCCCACCCCCCCCTAAAATATATTCCTGGGTGCGCCCCTGAGCCATACCATATGCATATAACAAAGTGGTAGCTGCCATACCAATTAGGAAGTTTTTTTGTGATTACAATTACTTTGCAAGTACTGCAGAGCAGTAATACATATATGTATGCAGTAGTGGACATTTTGATTTTAACCAGATAAAGAGTGCACCACTCAACTGGAAGTTGCGAAATTTATTGATTATAAGCTATTTTTGCTACTACATACCAAAGTGGTCTAACTTGACGTATATTTGTTGCTGCCGTCGTCAGTTATTATCCATGTTATTGTGCTCAATAAAATGTTACGCTTGTTTAGATTTTGGCTTACATTGTAATTTTAATTTATAAAGTGGAAAATATTTTTAACAGTCACTTGACCACGCTGAACTACACACCTGCCTGCCGTGGTCGACCAAGCATAGGTACGAGTTGCGTATACGCCTGTCCGGCCAGTGCACTCAACGGTATTTTCCACTTACTACACAATTTTCCATACACATTCATTGTAATTACCAACAAAACAGAATTATATGCCAGCCATTTTCCTACTACCAGCATTGGCCATAATAAAATAGTTTGTTCGCGCTTTAACCGTTAATAGCAGGTCTAGCGTTTTTTTAATGGGTTTTTTCAAGTGTGCCAGCCGCACTGTCTACTTAGTGGTATTCTGCACCAAGCAATTTTTTAGTATTCAAATGCATTTCAAAGAAAATTTGTTGCTTTTTGTATATTTTTGCAATAATGGTGTAATTTTGCGAGTCCTAATTTCATTTTTGCTTGCCGAAAGGAAGTTATATTACATAATAAGCTTTGGCTTCATTTGGTTTATAGGCATGCTTACAAATTTATATATCGTCGTTTAAAGTACAAAACCGTGTATCAATAAAATGCAAAACCGCGTATGTGAATTATGTAAATTATTTTGTAGTGAGTAAAAATACTCATATTTCAAAATGGTTCTCTTTTTTATAAAGCAATCGCATATCAGGTCAGTATATTTCAGGACGAATGGATGAGGATAGAGCCAAGAGCTTGTGTGAGCAAATCCAATTTTTGGCAGCAGTTGTCAGTTACGCGGTTTCGCAGAATGACGATACGCGGTTTTGTACTTTAAACGACGATATGTAGATATGTATGTGTATACATAGGTGTGACATAATTATAGCACAATGACTACCACTTTTTCCTCAGCCCAATATTGAAGTAATCAGTGTTTTGAAAAGTGAAAAAATATGCAGTTGAAAAAAATAAATAGCCAACCTTAGAAATTAGAAAGGAGTCGTAACAGTCGGACCGTAGTCGAGTAAGACCCAGGCTCAAAATTTAACAGATATTTACTTTTTATTTCTTTATTTACTTTTTATTTTTTTATTTACATTTTATTTTATTTTATTCCATTTAATTTAATTTTTTGCTTCATGTCATGCGAATAATTATTTTAAACTAGTTTAACGTTTCTTAGTCCTTAGGGTCAAAACTGATCCTTTTTAAGTTTTTAATCCGATTTGCGCAATTTATTTTTAAGTTTTTTTTTCTGCTAAAAAATTAAATTTTGATTTCCAGGCAATTTTACAATAAGGGTATTCATCTAACGTCACAAGCTGCCGATGAATGTGATAAAATAATAAATTTGTATGGAATTTATAATTTTATCACGTGTATCAGCAGTTTATATGGTTCCATGAATACCCTTATTGTAATTGCAGTATTTTTGGCTATTGTGACCAATCGGTTCCAGGGGTGATAAATGACCCTATTCACATAACAGAGAAACTTTAAATTTTCATTGGGATTTGGGAATAATTCCCTGTAGAAGCAATGCCGCCCAGTTCGTTTAACAAACACAGAGCACTGGAGCCAGCATTTCACAACCAACTAGAACCAGAACTTCCCAAACAATAAACAATTACCAACGAATCAACTCCACGCATTTTTTTATTCAAAAACCTTCAAGTTTCGCACGGTCAAAAATTACCCTAAGGTACTGGTGAGGGTTAATTTTTTAGATTGTAATTTTATTAAAAAAAGAACACAGCTGCATGTTATTATATATATTTACTGACCTTGATCCTCAATACTGCCATCTGTCAGGGTACAATTTTGATAAGATCAACTGTCGCTAACGGGCTCGGTGAAATTCAGATACTTCTTCGGTGTCAATACGTGGTGAACAGGAATATGGTCCTGCTGTTCCACATATTGGTTTGTTGAAGAGTGCTCTCAGAGCAAGCTATAAGAGGCGAGTGACGAAGATGCTGGCTGTCTGTTGTCTTGCTTCAGCGTTTGCAGCGGTCATTGATCTAAATGCTCGTAACCACGTAAATCTCGTCGGCTCATTTACGAGGTTTACGCGGCCACGAGGCATTTAAGCGTTATAAAACTTACCTTCGGAGAAAGAGCTGATGATTTATCCATTCCGGAAATGGCTCAAAAGATATCTAGAAAAGGTTATGGTTTTTGAAGAGGCCTAAGAGCGACTGACTAGAGATTCCATTTCAATAGCTTTACTTCAAAAAAATTTGTTCAAAAGTCATCTGCAAACTTGTAAAAAATTTTAATGTATTTGAGTCGCTTATCGAGGGAAAAGGAATACAACCTATCCACTCTCAATGCTTTGAAACAGCTTCAGAAAAAATGCTATGTGATGCCCTCCTCCTCAAGACGGGCCCTGAATGACTAGAAGAAGATTCTGAAGTTTAAGTGAGCAAAGGGCAATTTAGTAGTTAAAGAGGCTGAAATGGAAGTTGGGCTGGTCGTACTGCAGCCGAAATGAACTTGAGGCGCAAAGAAAGGAGGACAGCAACAAATACAATAACTTAGCAGTGCTGAATATCTGAGCAACAACATTACAAAAAACTACAAAAAATCACGATAACACAAAATGCATACGAGTATAGTAAATGAGAGCAAAAAAAAAAAAGAATTGTGGGCTAAATACAGCACAGCAAGTAGGTACTACTAAAACAACAACAATAGCTGTGCTGTTGCATGCAACTAAAGACCGTTGTTGAGCATAAATGCCACAAGAATAAAATCGACAACGTCGCTGAGGAGTATAACAACAATAAAACACAAAGCAACAAAAATTCATACTACCATATCAATAAGAGCCCAGTTGCACTGCAGCAACGAAAGCAGCAGCTATGTATGTACTACATACATAGTGCCTCTGTGTGCACTTATGACACGAATGTACTGCTTTACAGCATTTGTTGTTGTTTGACTTTTTGTTGGTACTTCAACCGCGCCACGCCAGACACACTGGCGACGCTTGTGAATTTTATGCCGCCAACCACACTCTCTCCACAGCCAATCGTGCAGCCATGCCAGCGAACAGCCACCAAACGACCATAACGTCCAGCCATAGCCCCATCGATTTGGTTGTTATTGTTGTTGTTTTTGCTATGCTTATATGAAGCGAGTACATAGCTGATGCTCAATGTTGCCAGTTTAACAGTTTTAACTGTAAATTACAGTTTTTTAAACAAGCTTACAGTTGTTTAAATTACCTGCTAATACAATTTACATACAGTTTTTTTTTCGAAATTTCCGATTTGAATAAATTAAAGCGTTTCCTCATATGAAACAAATGCTTTCATCTAGTGTGGGAAGTATCGAGTACTTTTGAGTATCGAGTTCTTTGGTATCAATACTTTTAAAGATCGGGTAATTTTGGGAGTAAATACTAAGTTCTTCCTTTAAATATGCACACGCTGATAGCACTTCAATACTTGGTGTAAGAAACTTACAAGGTGGCAACACTTTTTTACAACTTAATGCATTAATCTCTAATTACGTCAAGTGAATGGCTAAATATACCGGGTACAAGTACCGCAATTGAAAATTATTGAAACTTATAATTGATGTTGTTTTCGTTTCTACCAAAAAATGTCGCCTTTTTATTGTCCCTTTTTCTTTTTGTGTTGGATTTTAAAATAAAGACGAAGGGTAAACAAATTTGTGAAAGTTTCTTAAAATGTCACACTCTTTTAAGGCAAAAAAGTCACATTCTCTGCCCTTTGAGGCTTTGTCAGTGGAGATGGTTGCCCTGTAAATCATATGGTTGCGCAAAATGACAAAGTTATGGAATGCGTTAGCTAGACAAGGACAAGAAGGCAAAAACATACCCTTTTACAGGGTTGGGTGTAACATCAAACACATTTTGCAGCGTGGAATGGCAACATTTTTTGTGAGAAATGAAATCCCCATGAGTGAAATCATTTCTGAATACCAGTAAATGTCAATAGAACTCAGCACCTTGAAGTATCTATTTGACACTTAATTCTGAGTACCTTGAATCGATCCTGAGTACATGTATCAAAGTGATGACTGTAGAGAGTATTTTCGACTACTAAGTACTTTCGGTATCTGAGTACTTTCGAGTTTTTTTTTGCGAGTACTAAATACTGAGTGATGATTGGAGTAGTGTATTTTTGAGTTCTAAGTATTTTCGGGTTCTGAGAACTTTCGAGTTCTTTTGTGAGTACTAAGTACCTTGGAGTACTCAGTATCTATCCATTCTTTTAAAAATCGGGTACTGTGGATCCTTTGAGAGTCGAGTACTGAGTACTTTTGGTATAGATGCTGCGCAATACCGATTTTTTCGATTCCAGTCGCCACAGCAAATGTGGAAAGAATACTATCCCAAACCAATTTGAACAAAACCAAAAAATAAACTAGAAATTCCAGCACTCTCTGGTATTTTAAAAAGTAAAGATTTGTTAACAAAAGTTTCAGGAGGTGCTAAATTTTAGGTGTAGAATCAAATGTTCAAAAGAAATTATAAAGAAATATAGGTACCAAAAAAATAACTAAACAGCATTTAATTAAAACAAAGTCTGATTTAAATGTTCTCTTTTTAAAGTCAATATTTTTTAGTTAAGTATAATTCAAACGGTCTTTGTTTTTGAAAGGGAAAGGTTTTTAGGTCGAAATAAATTTTTTTTTTTTTGGAAATTAACAGTTAAAAAAATAAATCTGGCAACACTGCTGGTGCTACAGATGTACATTGGTTTGTTTGTGTTTTCACGTATTTTTATGATTACAAATGACGAGCGCGCACAGCAAGCAACCGATTGAGCGCTGGTTGCTAGCGACCAAATGAACAACTAACCTGAGTTCGAAGTATGCATATATGTATATAGATAGTAGGCTCGTACCCAAGATGCTGCCCAGCCGCGCCACTAACGTTTGCTGCTGCTGATTTTATTATTTAATTTTTTTGTTCTCGTTTTTTTTTTTGCCCCGATTTTCTTTCCTTCTGGTCCCTACAATTCACTTCGGAGGCAGCCTATAAAGTTGCCCATAAATACACAAGCCAACGCGCTCGCTTACTATGTAATAAATAATGAAAAATTTAAAGTGAAAAAAACAAAACTGAAAATAAATAAAATACGAAACTTTGCTGGAAATGCTGAAAAGTGTGGCAGTGTATGGCGCATGCGTTGCAGCATGTCTGACGTGCAACAACATAACATCTACGGCTGCAGCCGTGCCTCTGCCATCCGCTTCGCTCCATCACCGCCAACTTCTCGCTTTACTACAGCACCATTGTTTGGGTTTGTTGCCCTTTTAAGGGGGCAGCTGTCTTCTTGTACAATTTTATGGTTGAATTTTTTTCTTTTACGTCCATTTTTTTTTCTTAATTTTTTTTGTGTTGTTTTTCTCAGTGTTGATATTCAATGTTGTCCCCTTATGTTAATGGCAATGATCACTGGTTGCATTTGTGCGCATTTCGTGTTGTTTTTCTGAATTTTTTCAAACGTTCTTACCTTCTTCAAATCTATTTGCTCGTCGGTGTGGCGGTTATGTGTTGCATTTGATGAGATGCACTTGAGATCGGTAAGCAGGATTAGTGGGCATTTATTTTCTAAATAAGTACTACGTTGGTAAAAGAAATCCTTTAAATGTGTTAAAAATACACAAATATTTTTATGTGAAACTACATACATACAAGAAGACAGATGCCCTTATGATTCTTTAACAATCACAATCTTTTTTGCCTAAGCCGCGCAAATCTTCGTAGAAATATTTTCCAAAAAATTTTATGAACACAGACAGTACTCAATAATTTCTACGTCTAACCCATTTCTACAGTTTATGCAGAAATTATTTGCATTGAGAACGTGGTACTCGGAGAATGTGTATAAATTACCTCTCTAACTATGAATCGCTTAAACTATGGTAGTCTGCAGCATAATGCAACTTTTTATTCTACTTACTGACATCACAACGGTTTATCTGTTCGCGCCGAGATCAAAACCTTCTCAAATGCCCTATCTCCTTTCGATGTTTAGCCAGTTCTTAATTCCAAGAGGACTTTTTGGAAGAACATGGGGATTGAGCTCATAACTGATAGAGTGGCTCTGCCGTTTGATCGTCCGTCCGATTGTGGCTTATGCATCCATAGCATGGTGGCAGAAGACGCTGCAAAAATCTTTCACACTTCGCCTTAACAAACAGCAAAGGTTAGCGTGCCTATCCCTCACAGGAACTACAAGAACGTGCTCAACTACAGCTCTAGAGTCGCTTCTGGGATGAACACCTCTCCATATTTTTATCCAGGAAACAGAAGCCATGAGGGAGCTGTAACTTCGACTATGTAATGACGGCTTCTTAACAAAGAAGCTTCATGTAGCTATTATTGGAAAGATACCACGGCTGGAAATATGCGGAATATCATATTCCATGAATAAAGAGGTCTGCTTTAGCAGAAAGTTCCTAGTAATTGTCTCCGATCGCGAAAATTGCGCAAATGGGCTCCCTGCACTTGATCCCAGATACGTACACTGGTACACAGACGGCTCAAAGGTTATTATGCGTTTGGTATTTGTAATCGCCCTTGCCTTCATTGCCCTCCTATGGTTGCCGAATCGAGGGATCCATCCACCGAAGCCTCATCAACCTATGTAGCTGAGTCATATTTTTATGCGCTTTACTATTCCATGTTTTTAAAGACCTTTTGCAGTTCGTCAATTTATTTAATAGCTCTCCCTAAAGCAGCAAAGCTTTCTTATCTTTCCTCAAAATCGTCCTTGCTTCTGCGCCATATAAAATTACATACCTGGCTGGAAATTTTAAAAATAGCACTTTTGTCCTTCGAGATAGGGATCTGCTTTTCAGTAGCCAACCGAGTTTAAATTATCAACTGTTTGCAAGAGCTTCACTTTTCTGCATTCAAAAGCGGCTATTAATTGATGGCAAACTGTTGAGAGTAGATTTTCCGAGTTTCTATCAAGATTTTATGAACTTTGAAAGTCTGGTCCAATCAGTTACTTCATAAACCGGTAGGAGCTTATATGCATTGTTGAAGGCAACTGGCGCATATGGAAAGATCTATGTACTGTAAAAAGACCACAGAGACTCAATCTTCAGCATATATTCTTCAGACTAAATTACGCTTAACAGCTGGCGCATGCGTCACACCAGCTCTTTGCCAGAAAGCATTCCATCGGCTGCAGAGCTTTGTTGTTTTAAAGCCACATTATTACTGTTTCCACCTTGTCTTGTTCGAGTAAACGGATATGATCTTATTCCTTTACTTTGGTCTGGGTTTGTCTTCATAAAATGTGCTCATTCTGGACGTAGGTTACCGGACTTCCATCATAATGCATGCAGGAGCTTGCAAGAGTCTTAAACCATTAGTTTGCTTCGTTATTCTCTGGTTCACTGAAGCCCACCGTCAACGAACTGATTAAGCCTTATCAGTGTGGCTTTAGACCTGGAAAATCCACCATGGATCAGGTATTCACAATAAGCCATATCTTGGAAAACACCCGCCAGAAAAGGATCCGCCTATTTGTCGACTTAAAATCCGCTTTAGATATAACGAAAAGAAGTTGTCTTTATGCCGCGATGTCAGAATTTGGTATCCCCGCGAAGCTCTGTCTTTTCTAAATAAAAGCTATATTTTTAGTTTTAATAGTTTTATTCAAATTTTTGGCCATGACTTCATCTATATATTAATACGCTGACATAAATTGTGTATCCGTTCGTTTCTCAACTTACAGAGTTATCGATGATCTACTGAAATTTGTTGATTTGTCGAATCGAAGTTTATGGAATTTTCAAAATATAAATGATATATTGAAATTTCAAAGTTATATAAGCTTTTTGAGTTATCGAAATATCTTGATAGCTTTCGAAAAATGTGGAGCTGTCAAAAGTAAAAATTTATAAAACTATCCAAAGAATTTACGAGTTATCGAAATTTATCATTTCCAAAGGCGGTAGACCATCCCACGTGAAGCCAAGCAATTTTCGACCGATTAGCCTCACATCTTTCTTTCTGAAGGTTCTGGAAAGACTACTGGACGTGAAGATCCGGCAGAAAATTGATATAAGTAAATTATCTAGCTGTCAGAATGCCTATTGGAATGGCAGGTCTGTAGATGCAGTTTTGCATAGTATTGTTAGCACCATTGAAAAGGCAATAGCGTTTAAGGAATATGCATTAGGCGTATTCCTTGATATCGAGGATGCCTTCAATAATGTTCTCTCAGAAGCTGTTCTCCGCGCCCTAACTAACCGCGGTCTGGAGTACCGTCTGGTAGAATTTGTTCACCGCCTTTTAGGCAGCAGACCTATATACTCGGAGATGGGAGAGGTATCGGTAACAAGGTACGCAAATCGCGGCACTCCGCAAGGCGGTGTCCTCTCCCCACTCCCGTGGAATCTAACGGTGAATACTCTGCTGTTTCGGCTACAGAGCGCAGGTTGTCAGGTAACTGCTTTCGCTGGTGATCTAGCCCTGACGGCAGTAGGTAAGCACCCCCAAGTTCTATGCGACCTGGTCGAGTTAACGAACTATATTGATTTATCGGATTTTAGTGTTTTTGAAATTCATGGAATTAATGGTATGTATCAATTCATTGAAATTTATCGATAAATTGAAATGTATCGGGTCAATTCCAAGTCCTGCCGAAGTCCTCCAAAGACCTTCAAAGATAAAAAAAATGTAGTCACGTTTTAGTTCCCAAGCAGAAGATTTTCCGGTAAGTTACTTTGTACCGTATAAGTTTTGCTACTTTTTAAGTTAAAAAACCTCTCCAAGGCTCCTAAAAACTAGATAAACTGTCGAATTTCGACAGTAACTTGCGCTCTAGCACCAGCATAAGCATTTTCAATGTATGAAATCGATGTGAAATAAAATCGGTTTATCCTGCTGTTTCTTAATTTCACAATTGGGAACCGGTCCTTTTCAAATTTCAATTTTTCGAATAACTCGAAAACCGATTTTGCTAAAAAGGCGAATAATCGAACACCCTAGTCACAACCCTGATAGATTTTAAAACTTTTTGAAATCCACAACAAAGTGAAAATATTCGAAGACTTCGGTACGATGTGCTGAATTTTTTTTTATTTAGAGAAATCGCTGATTTAATGAGCCCTCATACTATGTTACGGTTATCTGCTTTGCCATTGATACGCACCATTCCTTTGATATGCGAAATTTATAAACGAATTATGGCTGATCGCGCAGTTTCGAAAAAGATTGCACGATTACAAAGCTGCTTGCAAATTAGCGCTCAGCGCAAATGCATTGGGGGCCAAGGCGGCTCAGTTGATCGGTGCGTAAATGCACAATTATTTATACGCATTTGATTCCCACGTTTATGCAAAAATAGGGGTGCCGCTAATGTTTAGCAAAAATGAATAGGGAATAGCAGAGTCGAGTTCGAACTCTTCACTTGTCCATATGGAGAATGATTTGCTAAAACTGATGAAGCAAACAAAAGCACCAAAGGTACCAAAGGGAGCAAAGGGATTAACAAATTGCATAAAAATGAGTTGCTGCCGATGATCATCATGCGATGCCGGTTGCCCTTGCGCATGGATTTTCAATTGAATTTAGAAATTTTCACACGCCTTCACACACGTGCATGGAAGTACCTATGTGTGCCGGAGTATCTCTAAGACAGGTGCGGGTGAACGAAGTGCATGGTGTATGGCGAATGTACCTAGAGACAGTAACAACAAAAAGAATTGTGCACACTTATGGGGACCCTAAATTCAATTGCTGTTCTTTCTCTTTATTTAAAATTTTTTATATTTATTTTTAATTTTTTGGCTTGGCTTTTCAGACTGCGAACCCCATTGAACAAAGCCTTTCTAAGGAAGCAAACACACAGCCACACATACATACATACATATAGAGCGGATTTAGTACGTTATTATTTGCCACAAAAATACAAGTAATACCTCGAATGAGTAGCACAAAGAAGAGACAGTAGAGGCAGCAATAATAGCCGAGTCTTTGCGTGTTTGAAACCGCTGCTGTGCTGTTATCCAGTTTTTACTGCGCACTGAAAACTAAAAATGCAAGCAATAAAATGAAAAAATACACAATCGCATCCATGTATGTACTTTATTTTCATGGCACATTTGCACTTGATTGTATGTCGATCGTGCTGATCTATACGTTTGTGATGGAGGAAAAATCGTGAGCAATCAAGTGTTGGTGAGTTGTGTAGGAAACCTGTTTGCACTTCGTCTATTTAATTTTTTTCCTTACACACACACACAAAAAAACACTATAATTATATGCGTACAATTTTAGAATTATTTAGGAGGATCTGCTGTTTATGGCGTACGAAGAAGGCAAAAAATAAAACTCCAACAACTGGTGGCACTTGAGCGTGGGGATTATCCTGCGCGCGCGCACGCAGCATTGCACGGCAACCTACTCAACGTCACTTCGTCGATCACTTCAATGCATCAAACAAGCACTTATGCACATATTTATACGCATACATAACTTACATATATGTGTGCATTAGGGTGTATCACTCTCTATGCAAAAAAAAAAATCGGTACTGTTTTTCCATTGGAATAATCAAATTTATTATATTTTAAGACTTCCGCCTAAATATTTTGGAAAAACTTTCCGATTTACGTGAGCTGAACCGATTTGAAAATACCTCAAAAATCTAGCGTTTTATAAAAAAAAATAGTTTCAAACTTTTTTTTCCAACAGCTAACCTCCGACGATAGAAGAGTTCTAGCTTAAAAGGTCTGCATACCGTTTTAATATAATACATTCTATAACTGCAGTGGAAACCCCATAACTTTTTTTTTTTTGGGAGGTACCCTAATGTACATACATACACTTATAAGTAGGTGTATACAGTACTCCAGTTCGTTGTTGCATGCAACATGTCATTCAATACCTACGCGTCTGTTTAAAAAGCAGCTCAGGCGGCGCATTGCACAGCTCAATTTTATGCACACACAGTCGTAGTTAGAAAGATTGTGGCGCAGTTGCTCCTTCTTGCTTAGAATTGCCTTTAGCACAAAACAAGTGACAGCCAATGCAACCCCCAAATAACCAGAGCACAACTGCCTCACTGCCTCTGCACGATCAATCACTGTGATGATCCTTTTCCACTTTGTTTCACAAAGTGCCATGTCTGTCATGCCGTTGGCTGTATTGCTAGTTGAAATGTTTTGTTGTTGCAATCTTATTGTCTGTTGCATGTTTATTTAATTTCTTATCAACCTGAGACTCTTTCAAACGCGCACAATGTGGATACATATAAATGTACTCGTATAATGGCAGCTTGCAAGATGATTCCCTCTACGAGTTGCGTTTCACTGCTTTGTTGTTCTTGTTTTTGTGTATGTGTGTGAGTGTTTTTTTTTTGTGGCTTTAATGCAACAGGTGCAAGTTCATTTTCATTATATTTGAATAGTTTTGTAAATCATGCTGTGCTAATTGGATTATTCTACATATATTTTTTTGCTTCTTTGCTGTTTAATGATCCTCACATGATCCTCGTGATTTGAAGATTATTTTTCGTGATAGCAAAGTAGTGAATAGTGAGCAAAAATTATAACAATTTTCGTGATTTCTGGCATGTAATATTTGTGTTGACACATTTTCAGTGCCTTTATATATAAGTAAGTAAATTAGGTAAGGGAATGGAATACTCCAAGCCCAGCACATTTTTGTAAACATTTTGTAAACAGCTCCAGTGCAGTTTTTAATTGAGAAATCGCATATAGATTGGCAAACTGTTGTGTGGTGTAGCTCATTCTTCTTAAAACGACAAAGGCTACGGTTACTATACATGCGTATATTGATGAACTTTTGTTCTGACGATTTCATCGGAAAAAAAATCCGAAACAAACAAACGAATACATATTTTTTTAATTGCGACGAAATAGTCAGAACAAAAGTTCGTCAGAATACGCATGCATAGTAATTGTAGCCAAAGGCGAAGGTTTGCCGAAATCCTGTCCGTCACCTGGTATAAATACCAAAGGAGGAAAGGCAAGTCTTTATTTTCTCTGGCAGTCAAGCAGCTTTGAAGGCTTCAGACTCTCGTGGAGGCAACGCAAGACTTCTCACTGAACGCCCCGGATCTATAAACGAGATGGCCCAGTATTATAGAATAGAAGTCATATGGTGGCCTGGACATCGAGATATTGCGGATAACAATAAAGCCGACGAATTGGCGCGAAAAGATATGACCGCCACATCCTTCCGGAAAAGGACATAGTCACTTTTAAACTGCATGTTAGGAAGAGCAACATACAAGCATCACATGAACGCTGGGGAACCTTCCCTTCTGTGAAATCGCCAGGCTTACAGGTCACTGTCTAATCGGTGTACACGCTTTTACATTTGGAATAAACGCGCCGAACTACTTTCAAAGCCGTTGGTTGGTTGCTTGTAGTGCTCCATAGTTACTGCGATACAATTAGCGCATTCTACGTCATTCTGATGTGTTTTCTTGGGAATGCTAAATACCTATTTAAATCTAGATTTCTCGGTCAAACAATCTTGATTCCTGGAAGAATTTGACAATATAGTTTTGTTTGTATGTCTCTTCCGAGTACTTTATGCCTAATATGCGGTAGACATGGGTATTCACAAAGAAAATGCTGGAAACTTTCTTCGCTACCTCACATAGTTATGTTATGGCTAGTTATATTATATGGGAGGCCCATTCTCACTGCATGTTTGCCTATGGGCCAGTGGCCCTTAATCTATTAATAGGGTCTGTCTTCGTCCTGTTATAGTTAGGCCACAATTCACTTTGTATTTTTCAAACCTGTATATCCGACCACCTTTTCCATGGCAGTTCAAGAAAATGCAGACCGCTTTCTCTGAAGCAGCCTCAAATTCCTCCAAGTAGGCTCCTGCCTTCGCCAATTCATTTCCTCCAATGTTCCTATGGCCAGGACGCCAGACAAGAGAGACGCTTATTGATACAATCTCTGTGGATAACTCCTTTTTACACTTTTGGACTAGCTGCAATCTGGCGTTAGGTGATGCTAGAGCTAACCGGGTATATTGTTGCTTTCTTTATTCAACTGATGCCTTTTCTTAGAACCTCTTAGACTTCAAGCTCCCGCTTGGAAGATGCTTGCATCATTCCCTTGTCGGAGAGACAAGGAGACGCCGAGTTCCTCGGAGTACACACCCTTCCCCACGGCCACTCTGCCCCTCCCCCACTATTTTTGAATGGGACTCTCACTTGTATGCTTTTTAAGCTGAGCTTAGATACAACATTGTGGCATCACAATGCGTCTACCTTTGGCCTAAGTGTAGAGTAAACCACACTTTCTAGCGATTTAAACCTAATCTAACCTAACTTTTGTCTGATTTCAAAATAGAGCTTTTTCATTTTCTTTACTTTTCATTTGTACATTTCCTTATCAAAATAAGTTCCCTTTCTGAAAGTATTCAAAAATTTTTCTAGGCCATTCGATTCTCGCATGGTATCACTTTCCTTCCTTCGCGGATTAATATGTATAAATCTTTCTTTGTTAACAAATGATGCAGCATCCTCATCAACATCTTTACAGAATATTCATGGAATCATCTCATTTAAAATAACGGTTTGTTGTCCCAATTCGGTGACCTACTTACAGCTGAAGGCAACGCATTTCAACCCCCATAAATTTTTCAAGACATTTTAAGTCTTTGTTTGCGAACTCAGAAAATCGTTCGTTTTCAATGATTGGCATTTTAAACCGTTGTGTTGATTAATTAACTCGCATTAATTGCTGACCCAAAAAATTGAAAGTTGCAGCCGATATACTAAGTAAGTAAAAAAAAAAAAAATACACCAACGCCAAAAGAAAGAAATTAACAAAACCACAGAATTGCAGCGGTAAGCGCCTAACTGTTTGTTTGTTGGTTTTAATTTAAACACGAAAACAACAAAAGCCAATCAAAATGCAATAAAACAAACGAATGCGCGAAATTTAACAGGCGAATAAATCAATTACAATGGTGGCAGCATTTTGCGGTCAGGTAATGAGTTCACTTTGTAAGAAAAACGCAACGAAACATTTACGAAGGAAGGTAAAAATAAAAAAACTAAAAGCTACGCGACTCAGTCCACCTCCAAGTTCGTTCTCGATGTGTTAATCCTTTGATAAATGTGGTTTGCCACACTGTGACACACTTTGTCATGTAATTTTGCGCTTTTGGTAACGTTATTGGCACGAAATTACCGCCAAAATAATAGGAGCAAAACGGTAATGTGTTTAAACAAATACATACAAATGCAGCGTAAAAATACTTTATTCGCAAAACACGACTGCATACGGCGCGAATTGACAGCTGTAATGATGTGTTGGCCGCCCATTGGCGTCGGCGTCGGCGTCGGCTGACTTTGATGGCAAGCGTATGACGGAAGTAGTAGGCGGGTGGGTATTTTAGTCACAAAATTCGGCGAACCATTCATTCAAGCACGACTTTTTTATATTGTCGACATATGTAGGTATGTGTGTTTAATGTGTTTTTAATGTTCTTATAGGTAGTAATTGGCAACAATATTGCTGGCCAATAATTCAAGTGAATTTGAATGAGTTAAAATTGTAATAACTTTTTAATTAACGGTCTCACCTGAAGTTTCATTGCATTTTTAATTTGGAGGGTACCTACATATTTACATATATGAAATGCTAATGCAGCCCAGCGCACAAGATTGAAAAGACATTTGGTGAACAGGCGCTAGTGACTTCAGTGGACGCTTAAATCGAATATGTACACAGAGGAGGTGGCCCAACTAAAGCTCTCTCTCTCTCTCGCTACTGGCTTCACACTCTTTGATTACCGAATCTCATGCAGGGGTTGACAACGTTTCCAAGGGTGTCTTTGGGTCCAAGTCCAACTGCATAGACCTCTAGGTGAGTAAGTAAAATGCTGCCTGTTTTATCTAAAAGAATTTAAAAAAATTCCTCATTATTAAATAAATTTTGTGCTTAAAAAACTACAATTTGAAAAGTCAAAATGCTATACAAACTCTGTAATAGCAGACGAATTCGAAAATAGGGTAAGGTTAGGTTATTATGGTTGTCCCAGAAAGGGAACGCACACTGAGAAAAAGGATTAGTTTCGACAACTAAAGATATTTAGTTCCCGAATTTTGACAATATTTGGGAACTGTTACCAAGGATTGGGAACTATTACCATCGATTGGTAATTATAACTAAATATATTAAAGCTTCTTATATTCATCTAGGTTGTAACAAATCGTTAATTTAGTTGAAGGGTTTGGTTAATACTGATAAATATTTCTTTGAAGCATATTTCTACAAATTCCATTTAACTTAACGTATGGTTCAAAAAAGGATGTTATTAAGCTCTGCTAATGCAGATAAGCTTTCTTTCAACACGTGGTTTAGTCATAGTTACCAAATCTTAGTTGAGGCAACCACGATTTGGTTTGAGAGTGGAACATATTCATGCTTGTGAGCCACCCCTAAAGAATGCTGAGCGCTCTCTGAGCACATACGAAGAGCGCCAGCTGAGCAATGCACACAGTCCCACTTATTGAATCGTTTGAATGCGCTAGTATGCCGACCATTGCATTGTGCGTGGAAATCATTGCTCCGCTACCGCTGTTCGTATATGGGTGAAACACGCATGTGGTCCCAGAGCGCTCAGTAAGCTATGGCATGTCGATCGCTGCGCCATGTGTGCTATGACATGCCCATACTTGTTTGTCACAGTTTCAGTTTTGCTATCATCGCGGGTTGTTTCGGTGCGCGCATAGTTTAAAGTTTAATTAAAAATATAAAGTTCGATGCCAACCGGGGTTTTTCAGTGGATATATAATTCATGTGAATTATAATTTGAAAGTGTCTATTTAGCTAAGGAAAAAGCAAAGCAGTATACTTCCAACAGATATTGACCTGGGTTTTCGCACGACTGTTCCTGTTTCATCGTTGTTTTTTAGGAAATTCTTACCACCATATACATATGTATTATTTACTTTAGTAACTAACTTATGTAAATACACTGAGAAAAACGATTAGTTTCGACAAATAAAGTTATTTAGTTCCCGAATTTTGACAATATTTGGGAACTGTTACCAAGGATTGGGAACTATTACCATGGGTTGGTAATTATAACTAAATATATTAAAGCTTCTAATATTCATCTAGGTTGTAACAAATCGTTAATTTAGTTGAAGGGTTTGGTTAATACTAATAAATATTTCTTTGAATCATATTTCTACAAATTCCATTCAACTTAACGTATGGTTCATAAAATGATGTTATTAAGCTCTGCTAATGCAGATAAGCTTTCTTTCAACACATGGTTTAGTCATAATTACCAAATCTTAGTTGAGACAACCACGATTTGGTTTGAGAGTGGAACATATTCATGCTTGTGAGCCACCCCTAAAGAATGCTGAGCGCTCTCTGAGCACATCTGCGTTTCATATACGAAGAGCGCCAGATGAGCAATGCACACAGTCCCACTTATTGAATCGTTTGAATGTGGTAGTATGCCGACCATTCATGAATGATAGAATACAAGATTGCGCCGATCAGAGAGGATTTTTGAGAATAACTTTTGTGTGACGTCACTTTGGTGCAATTGCGAGAGAGAAATGCCAGAACGTTAGCAAGAATGGAAGAAGAAAAAATGTTGCAAGGAAAACGTAAACAAGTTGCACCAGTGTGACGTCATGCAAACAACGATTCTGTCAAATTCGTTAAGAGAGGAATAGCGGTCCGAGATCGGCGCAACCTTTGTATTCTCTCAATCGACCATTACATTGTGCGTGGAAATCATTGCCCCGCTACCGCTGTTCGTATATGGGTGAAACCCGCATGTGGTCCCAGAGCGCTCAGTAAGCTATGGCATGTCGATCGCTGCGCTAGGTAGAAAAAGAAAAGTGTGTGCTATGACATGCACAGAATTGTTTGTCTCAGTTTCAGTTTTTCTATCACCGCGAGTGGTTTCGGTGCGCGCATAGTTATTTCAAAATATAAAGTTTGATACCAACCGGGGTTTCTTAGTGGATATATAATTTATGTGAATTATAATTTGAAAGTGTATATTTAGCCAAGGAAAAAGCAAAGCAGTATTCTTCCAGCAGATATTGACCTAGGTTTTCGCACGACTGTTCCTGTTTCATCGTCGTTTTTTTT
>NW_023458559.1:34152615-34223089 GCF_013731165.1 Rhagoletis pomonella
TTTTTTCAACACTTTCGAGTGACCCCAAACTCGGCAACCCATGTGTGATTTTCTTCATGCGCCTAATTAAGGGCTAAAGATAATTAGAGTATACTTGAAATGTAAATAAAAAATAGATATATAAGAGGTTCTTTTCACGGATTGCTACGATTCAACTGATTGGGCCATCCGATTTGGGAATTCAGATTTCTCACAAAGCATCCAATACTAAAAACTGCCATCGATAAGCAACTTGTCACTCGCCCACTTTCCATTGACCTTTCGCGCAGACCCAAATTTGAGAAAAAAAGCTGACAGTGAAATTTTTGGGAAGAGAACTTTCAGAATAATGGACCACATTCAATGAATGTGAGTACCGGATTACATTTTCACCTTACATTGCTGCTTCCAAAGCGCTAATACCGTACCAGCCTCAAAATTTTTTATTGCCCATGCCCTACCAAAAGCTTAACTTTGCTTCTAAGTGGATGTTGACCTTAGGTAGCATCAGAATGAAATTTAAATTTTTAGTCTTTGAGGTACTGCGTTTTTACATCTTCTGTGACCATTTCGATTAATGGTGTGGATGAAGAAGATATGCTTACAACTTTGAGTTAAATGATTGTTTCGCTGACTCTGGCGAAGTTACATTCGAGATTTTCTTACTTCAGCGTTTTGCGTTCAGCCAATTGTGAGGAATTCGTAAAAATTAAATGGCAGAGATCTTCTACATGGATTCTTCGATTGCTTAGTGTTGCAACCAAAGTTTTTACAACTTTTGATTCCTTCGGAAGGTCGATAGTTTCTTTCTGAAATGTGGCTGAGCCAGAAAGCGCAAATAGGAAATTCAAAAACTGCATTGTACGAATACCAGATTTGATGTGTTTGTTGCAGTCGTTCTACATTTCCCTTTCTAATTGAAGCGATTACATTTTTTAAAATTAATATTAATGTTAATCTTTATTCGAATATTCGGTGGAAATGGCCTGTAAGTGAACAAAGTACAACAGTTCCATTCGAGAGATCCGAGTTCGAGTCCTCGGACAGATATTTTTTTCTTCTTTTTTAATGTAATGTTTTTTTAATTTTTATATCTTATTGTTTTGAAAAGAAAAATATATAGAAAGGTATTGTATATATTTTTTTCTTTATTAATTCAAATTTCATTTAATCGTTTGATGTTAATCTTTTAAAAAGAAAAATACTTTTTTTATTTGGTTAATTTTTAGGAATTTATTTTATTTTTTCCTTTTAAAATTAAAATTTTTTTCTTCTTCGAGATTAATTTTCTTTTAATGTTTAGATTTTATTGATTAAAGAAAAAAAATGTTTATTTTTATTTTCATTTAATATTTATTTGTTTCTTTATTTTGTTTAATTTTCTTTAAATTTTTAGATTTTGTTTTAGAAATACAAATATTTTTTTAATTTGTAAAATTTTTTTTCTTCCTATAGGTTCTATTGTTTAAAAAAAAATACATTTTTTAAATTTAATTTAATTTTAAACAATTTTTTTTTTAATTATTGCTTTGATTTTATTTAATGTCTTTCCTTTTTTTAATTTGATTTCTTTTCTTTTATTTATTAGCTTTTACTGTTTTAAAAAGAAAAATATTTTTTTATTTAATTTAATTTAAAAAAATAATTGCTAAAGGTATAACGCTAAAACCACCTTATTAGCAGAACGTTAAAATAGTCTTTCGAAAACAGTAAACAGCTTTCAAGATAGTTGCCAGATTTACCAATTGTCTTACGAAAGTCTTGCCAGAACTGTAAATTTCGTTGCCTCATAACTCTTTTATTTGTAAGTAGGAGTAAGCACAAAGTTTTTTTTTCGTTTGTATAGGGGCCGCTCTAAGTTGCCAGCCTGTAGTTTCAAATAGTCGTGATTCACTCCTTGTGTATTGCATTATTTTACTTAAAAAATATATGTATATATTCCCTTCAGTGAGCTAAATTACTGCCCGTCCACAAATAATTCTCCAATGTCGCTACTTAAATTCAACTCAAACCCTAATGGCGTCCTTAGTCACTGCTCCAACTTTGACAATTACCCAATCCCCACACCCTGTCAACGGATTGCGCTTGCTTATCGCACAGCTTGACCGGCTGTCTGACCGCCTGTCATTGCTGTAATTTGATGAAGTTGTCGAGGTTGTAGCAATTATTGCTTTTATTTCACATTATTCTTTGGATTTTTTTTTGTTTTATTTGTAACTGGCTACCATGGCATTTATTGTTGTTACACCTATCCAAGTTACGGCTTGTTGCTGTTAAATATTTAGTACTGTAGCTGATCATTGTAAACTTTAGTAAGTTTGGCTTCAGCATGCCTGCGGCAATGCAATCCAACGATTATTATGTTTATGATCATTACCATTCCTCGTATTACAGTTTATTATTCATAGCAAAAGTGAGTACTCGTATGTATATATGTATGTGAATAGCAATTGCTTACAGTTGAGAATGACTGCTGCTGCAGAGATTGTATGCATATAATTGTGGTTGCAGTTGCATTTTGTTCTTATTTATGGATAGATGTAATTCGATTGTTCGCTACATGCTTTTTGGCACGTGCGCAGCTGCTGCAGCGCAGCAAAAACAAAAAACTTTTGTCTCAAACAGTCAGAAGTAGCAATGGCAGACCATGACAGCGAGTGGTCGGTCGACCATTGATTGGGTGCCTGCTGGAGCAGCTTTTATAGCAAATTTGAACTTTAAGAGTTCATTGGTTCGTTGGTCAAATGTAGCTATTAGTGGGTTAAGTACCACTTGCGACTGTTTAAAATTGTCTTGCAAAATTCTGCTCAAAGCAAAAGTGTCTGAAAGGGTGGAGTAATTTAATAACGAAATAAAATTATGGTATACTTAATAATTTCTTAATAAATGATATTTCGCAATAATGAAACATTTCTAGAACAATCATAAGCGATACTCGATATTTTATTAATTTGGCACAAAGTCTGCAGTTTTAGTGCTACGTACTTAAAGTCTCATTAATTAAGTTTATTTACAAAAGGACATTTAGCTCAAATTTATAGTTGTTTTCACTTAAACCTAGGACACTACTGTAGTGGTTGCATTAACGAATTTACCGATTACTGGGCTCATTGATCGCCTTATTAGTTTTAAGTGCACACTCATTAATAACTTTTCTAGTGGCAGCTGGGAACCTGAATTCTTCAATTTCCTAGTTGATATGAACTTTCATCTGCACAAACCCCTTTCTGGCGACAATTATGCACAGTTCGTTTTAGAACCTGCTCTATGGTTAAGTGTAGAGTCTCTAGCGCTAGAATTATCGTCAACGTATGAGCATTGCTTCCGTAATGCAAACCCATGTGCAGACCTATCAGTTTTATGAGTGACAATGACCGGAATAGTTCTTGAGCCCAAAGTTACGGCACCATAGGTTATCAAAGCTTGTCCTATTGTGGCGTACGTCCATGTTTAGCTCTTCGAGGATGTTAGCGCAGAATTTGTTCCATCAGATATTTAAACACCATTAAATAGTTAAAATAGTGTGAAGGATCAGTCCGGGATGCTGTGGCTCAAACAAGTGTTCACATGTTGATTTTTGTAATGCTTTCAAGTAAAAAATTTTTATTTTTTTTTTATAAAAATTTTGTTAATGTTTTATTCACACTGTATCGAAGTTGTAAACTTTATGCAAAACTTAGAAAAAATTCAAAAGAATTTCATCAAAATTTCGAACTTTTCTTTAATCTTTCGAACATTTTTGTGCATGCAATTTTATAGCCCATAGTATTTTAGCATAACAAAGCGCTACTTCCAAGCGGTTAAAAAATTTCGTTGATTTTTTTAATTTCTTAAGAGATTGGTGTTCATATGTAAAAAAAAGTGCAAAAAACAGCTGAAAATCAACTAGATTTTCTAGGCAATTGAGACTAGCTCTTCTTCTTCTTTTTTGGCGCTGTAACCGCCTAAGCGATTTTGGCCGAGTTCAGCAAAGCACGCCAGTCGTTTCTCCTCTGTGCCAACTGACGCCAATTGGAAACGCCAAGTGAAGCCAAGTCCTTCTCCACCTGATCTTTCCATCGCAGTGGGGGTCTCCCTCTTCCTCTGCTACCACCAGCGGGTTCCGAGTTGAATACTTTCAGAGCTGGAGCGTCGGTGTCCATTCGAACGACATGACCAAGCCAGCGGGGCCGCTGTATTTTAATTCGCTGCACTATGTCCATATCGTTGTAAAGCTCATACAGCTCATCGTTCCATCGTCTGCGGTACTCGCCGTCGCCAACGCGTAAAGGACCGTAAATCTTCCGCAAAATCTTTCTCTCAAACACCCCAAGAGCCGCCTCATCGGATGTTGTCATTGTCCATGCTTCTGCGCCATATACCAGCACGGGCATGATGAGTGACTTATAGAGCGTGGTTTTCGTACGTCGAGAGAGGACTTTACTCCTGAATTGCCTACTCAGTCCAAAGTAGCACTTGTTGGCAAGAGTGATTCTACGTTGGATTTCAATGCTGACATTATTATCGGTGTTAATGCTGGTTCCCAAATAAACGAAATTCTCTACTTTCTCGAAATTGTAACTGTCAACAGTGACGTGGGAGCCAAGGCGCGAATGTGCTGACTGTTTGTTTGATGACAGGAGATACTTCGTCTTGTCCTCGTTTACCACCAGACCCATGCGCTTTGCTTCCCTATCCAACTTGGAAAAGGCAGAACAGACTTCGCGGTTTTTGTTACCGATGATGTCGATGTCATCGGCATAAGCCAGCAATTGCACGCTCTTGTAGTAAATTGTTCCTGAGCGGTTCAGTTCTGCAGCTCTTATTATCTTCTCCAACATCAGATTAAAGAAGTCACATGAAAGGGAGTCGCCCTGTCTGAAACCCCGTTTTGTGGCGAACGGCTCGGAGAGGTCTTTTCCAATTCTGACGGAGCTGGTGGTATTGCTCAACATCATTTTACACAGCCGTATGAGTTTTGAGGGGATGCCAAATTCAGACATAGCGGCGTATAGGCAACTCCTTTTAGTGCTGTCAAAAGCGGCTTTAAAGTCGACAAATAGGTGGTGAGTGTCGATCCTTTTCTCGCGGGTCTTTTCCAAGATTTGGCGTATTGTGAATACCTGGTCTATGGTGGATTTGCCAGGTCTAAATCCACACTGATAAGGCCCAATCAGTTCATTGACGGTGGGCTTCAGTCTTTCACACAGTACGCTCGATAAGACCTTGTAACCTATGCTTAGAAGGCTGATCCAGCGGTAGTTGGCGCGAATGGCGGGGTCACCTTTCTTGTGGATTGGGCAGAGCACACTTAAATTCCAGTCGTCGGGCATGCGTTCATCTGACCATATTCTGCACAAGAGTTGATGCATGCACCTTATCAACTCCTCGCCGCCGTACTTGAATAGCTCAGCTGGCAGGCTGTCAGCTCCAGCGGCTTTGTTGTTTTTCAGCCGCGTTATTGCTATACGTACCTCGTCATAGTCAGGCGGTGGAACGTCGACTCCGTCATCATCGACTGCGGGCTCGGGTTCTTCTTCTCCACAACTTTCCGTGCTGCTACCATTTAGTAGGGCGGAAAAGTGTTCCCTCCATAATTTAAGTACGCTCTGGACATCAGTTACTAGGTCGTCATTATTGTTCTTACAGGAGTGCGCCCCGGTCTTTAAACCTTCCGTAAGTCGCCTAACTCTCTGGTAAAATTTTCGGGCATTCCTCCTGTCGGCCAGCATTTCAAGCTCTTCGCACTCACGTATTTCTGCCTCTCTCTTCTTGTTGCGGCAAATACGTCTCGCTTCCCTCTTCAGATCCCTATAGCGGTCCCACATAGCGCGCGTTGCGCCCGATCGCAGCGTGGCCCTGTAGGCGGCATCTTTTTTCTCTGCAGCTTCCTGACACTCCTCATCGTACCAGTTGTTCTTTCGGGCTCGCTGAAATCCGACTACTTCTTCGGCGGCGGTACTTAATGAGCGGTAAATGTGGTTCCACTGCTCGCATATGTCGGTTTGTTGAAGAGTGCTCTCTGAGAGCAGGTGTGAGAGTCGAGTAGCGAAAGCGCTGGCTGTCTGTTGTGATTGCAGCTTTTCGACGTTAAGCTTTCCTTGCATATTTGGGCGCACATTTTTTGCTGCACAGAGGCGGGTGCGTATCTTGGCTGCAACAAGATAGTGGTCCGAGTCGATGTTTGGGCCTCGGAGTGTGCGTACGTCTAAAACACTGGAAGCGTGCCTTCCGTCTATCACAACATGATCGATTTGGTTTCTCGTTTTTCGATCCGGAGACAGCCAGGTAGCTTGATGGATCTTTTTATGCTTGAACCTAGTACTGCATACTACCATGTTTCGGGCCCCGGCGAAGTCGATCAGCCTCAATCCGTTGTCGGACGTTTCGTCGTGGAGGCTGAATTTTCCGACGGTGGTTCCAAAGATCCCTTCTTTGCCCACCCTGGCATTGAAGTCGCCAAGCACGATTTTGATATAATGGGGGCAGCGCTCGTACGTGCGCTCCAAGCGCTCATAGAAGAGATCCTTGGATGCCTCATCCTTCTCTTCCGTCGGGGCATGGGCGCAGATGAGCGAGATGTTGAAGAATCTCGCTTTGATGCGGATTGTGGCTAAACGCTCGTCCACCGGGGTGAACGACAGTACTCGGCGACGGAGTCTCTCTCCCACCACAAATCCAACTCCGAATTTGCGCTCCTTTACATGGCAGCTGTAGTAGACGTCGCAAGGCCCCAGACATTGTTTGCCTTGCCCCGTCCAACGCATTTCTTGGATGGCGGTGATGTCAGCTTTTGTCCTTACGAGGACATCAATCAGCCGGGCAGAGGCACCTTCCCCATTAAGGGTCCGGACATTCCAGGTGCATGCCCTCAAATCGTAGTCCTTTAAACATTTGCCGTGGTCGTCATCATAAGGGGGGGTCTCATCCGAGGCTTTGCCTTGCTTCTTCACTGGAAGTGGTTTTTACGTGGCGGGTCCCAAGCCCAGCGCACAACCCATTGCTGGGACGGGGGTGGTTTCGCAACCAAATACACGTTTATATAGCGAGCCGCTTGCTCCAAGCAGACACCCGCTTGCAGCCGCACCTACTGGTGAACAGACGCTGCAGACTTCAGTGAGCCCTTAAACCGAATAAGTCAGAGTGGCCCCACCGAAGCTCCCTCTCTTTCTGCCGTGACCCAAGGCTCCACTCGGATTGGTTACCGCATCTCGCACATGGGTTGCTCACGTTGCCCAGAGTGCGCGAACGAGGACGCAAGAGTCGGGATTGAGTATAGCCATGCAACTGTAACTGCATACCCAGCGCAATGACTATACCCCATTGCACTCCAATTGAGACTAGCAGTTGTTGATAAATTCAGACAAAAAGTTCGACATTTTGAAGCAAATTTTTAGAATTTTTCTAAATTTTGTATAAAGTTTGATACCTCCATTCATACGGTTTTTGTTAAAGCATGAACAGTATTTTTATAAAAAAGATTTAGAAAGAAACGAACACACGAACACTTGTTTGAGTAAAAATTTTGTTGGTTCTTTTTCTCTCTGGTAATACTAAGTACAACCCTACCGCGACTTTAAGCTTTCAGGGCCTCATTGTCACCTAGCTGAACCTTTACTTTAGCCTATGTATGGCCTGCTTGACTGCACAACCCTTTGTCGATGCCTAATTGCCTCGCTGAGTTGTCAACGTGCTTCTTTGGCGCATTCAGCAGCCAAATGGAACATTTTTACTAGCAGAGTAATTTAAGCATCTGGGATCACAGAGATATCTTCCAGTCTCTACATCTGAGTGACGATCTCGTTCAATCATGCTTCCATTCTCTCGTCCTTGCAGTCCATAAGGAGCACATATGGCGAGAATTTTTCACCCCAGAACGCCAACGGATGCTTTCACTACTTATAGACCACTTAGAGGCATGGTTGCAGATCGATACACTCTGTAGGGGGTACGACTCATCTGACAAAGTTTGTACTAAGCACAGTTACGATTTAAAGCACTCCATTGTGTGCTTTAATAAGAATTGCAAATGTTATTTGTTTATGATGCTTCCCAGTTTCAATTGGTCTTTATTCCTGCCTTGTCAGCAGGCAAGGAAATAATTCGAAAGCCATCAACGCGCATGCGCAATGTAATTTCCAGCAAGCTGTATTTAATACACAAAGTATTTTACTCTTACAAAATTAAGCAGCTTTACCTTGTCTATCTGTCAGCTAAATGCAACAGCAGACACAAGCAAAAATCAATAGTCGCCCAAGATACAAAGAATGTGTTAGAAGGTATAAATAGTTAGAAAAAATCTTGCACCAGTCACATGTAAAGAGCTAACTAACTATTAAAAGCATTTATAGGAGATAGAAAGCGCATACCACGACAGAGCGTATCCCGCTTAACAGCCGCACTTAACTCACACCCGCATGCTGCATCTACTCCCCTTCTACACACATACATACATACATACATGCATATAAAATCAAGTCAGTTCTTTATTTGGTCAAAACACGTGAAGAACACTGCCAGTCTTATGTGGCCGCGTCGCAGTAGGCGTTTTCCATAGAGGCATGCGAACACCACTCAAAGCCCTTCACCTGAGCCCTTAACCGAATGCACAATTTTCCACACAAAAGCAAGCGATTTAGTGCAGCTGCAACTCAAGCTGCGCGCCAACAATCAGCTATGGGCCGTCGTCAATGACGCAGCAGTGAACGCTTGACTGTGGCAGCCAGCTTTTCAACCCAACAAAAGTCGATGCCCAACGCCCCTTAGAAATACATACATATATATGCATTTATATATGTATGTACGTATGTATAAGTAGGCACATTGGGTAAGCTCTTTAGCTTTTTTTTCAAGCGCTTGTCTGTCCATTGCGCGCCTAGTCAGCGTTTGTCTTAAGCTGCGCTTGCTTGTAAGCCGTTTGGTTTTTGTTATTTTGTTTTTAAGTCGAGCTGATTTTATGGCTCGTGCCAGCTGTCGCCTGCATTACAAGCGTTTTCAATGCCTTTGCGTTTTTTCTTAACTTTTTATTTTTTGCTTCGTACATATTTACTCAGTTTGTTGTAGAATGTATTTGTTGTCGTTAAAAGTTTTGTCGTACCATTGTTGTGGCTGTTAAGTTTCTTTAACACAATTTTTTGCTTGCTTGAGGGCACGCTAATCTATCAAAATACTACTCTGACTCTGACTTGCTGGCAGTTTTAGACTCAACGAAATGTTTTTTTTTTGTTTTTTGTTTTCTTTTTATGCTTAATTTACTTCGTACTTCCCCTTGACCGTACGTATCTTCTACGATTGCTAAGGAGGCTGGTTGTGCACCTCTTACTGAATCATGGGCGTACACGGCGCAAAACGTTGAATGTTTTTAATAGAATTTTGTGTATCAATTCGACGCGCCATCCCACTATGAAATCAAGTTGATTAAAATTGTGCAGTTAATCTAAATGTGATATGCACAAATTCATTGTAGTGTAGCCTGGGGCTGTATGTCCGCGTATATGAAACGTTTACAAAATTGTAAAAAAGCAATTAAAATAGCTACAAATAAAATTCTTGTATACTACTCATACATACTTAATAATAATAAGAGATTGGTGCTTACACATATGTTAGTGTTTGGACGAGCTTCTCCTCCGATTTGTAGCGTGCGCCTTAATGTTGTCACACAAAGGGGAGGGACTTATAGTTTTACGCCGACTCCGAATGGCGATTGTATTTTTATGAGCAGCTGTTTTTCATGGCAGAAATACACTCGGAGCTTTGCCATCGCCTGTCGAGAGGCGATGGCTGTTAAGAAAGAACCTTTTTTCTACATTTTTTTTGCGATGTTGCTTTGACCAGGGCTTGAACCCAGGCCATGCGGAGTGGAAGCGCGCACTGCTAACTACTACATCACAGCGGCCGCCATACTAACATGCATAATGACTTAGGGCCAATTTCACAATGCGTAGTTAACTCAGAATCGGGAGTTAACTACAGAATTTTGTACTGAAAATCTCTAGTTGTCCCTATTTGTTGTAAGTATAACCCAGTAGCTAAAGTTTGTGAAACACCATAACCGGAATGGCCTCCATTTTCCTTCCAGCAGCGGTAATTTGTCACTACTCAGACAAGGCCGCGCTTCAAAGACTCAACACTTGAATGTCGATTAGTGCAAGCCATGGCCTCCAGAATGGACCATAATTTCTAGACCAATCGATTTAGGTCCGGTCACCAGATGGCAAATCATCAATAAAAATTAAACTCGAAACATAGTTTTGTTTCGATTTTGCCTTACGAGATACAGCGAAGTCTTTTTTGGGCGGTGGTCACGTTCAACCCTCGGAATTAGTTCGGACTTATGCAGTGATAATAGAGCATACACCCTAACGTTCTTTTCATTGAACTATGTTTCCACAGTGAAAATTTTCTCGTCCGTCAACATTTCTATTTCGACTTACGTTATTGAAGATTACGTTAGTTCAGATTAAGAATAATATTAAGGTTAAGATTAAGGTTTGGTTTAAAATTAAAAAAGGTATAACTTTTTAAAATCATTTAGTTTATAAAAATATTTTTATTTTTTTCCTTCTTTTTAAATCTAGTTTTATTTTTTTATTGTTTTTAAAAGGAAAACATAACGCTAAGACCTCTTCGTTCGCAGATCTTCCAATTAGTCTTTCGAAAGATAGTAAAGAGCTTTCAAGAAGTTGCTAAAACTTACGATTATCTTACGAAGGACTTTCGTGTTAACTGTGGTGAGTTGAAACACAGTTGTCAGAATCGCACTCTAAAATAATTGTTCACTATCATGCGGAAAAATACTCATTACATATGGGGAGCTAAGCAGGTAATATTTAGAAAGAAGAAGTTTCATTTCAGTCACGCGTGGGATCCACCCACAACTTTTTTTTCAACGGGATTTTTTACTCCCTTATTTTCTCAAATAACTAGGTCGCTTCCAATGCAGTTTGATGAAGAATTTCTATACCATATTGTTCGATGCTTTCCAAAAGAATTTATTTTTTCTTTTATAAAAATGCCTGCTTCTTCTAGTAATTCTGTTAAAACTTTAATTGTCGCCGCTTTTAAGAGGGCATTTCTGGGCTAGAGGCATAGGTCCGAGGTTTTCATATTATTTTCTTCAGTTTCTGTTCGGTCAGGTTTTCACGCGTTTTAAGGATAACTAATACAGAACTTTTCCAGAACAGATACTCTGAAAGTTGGTGCAAGGTTTAGCCACTGTTGATTCCATCTCCATATCTTTTACGGTGGCAATTTATGCTTGCTGCCAAGGGGTGGAAATATGAGATGAGATGCACACGTTGCCATTCGGGGTGCTTCAAAAAGCAAGCAAAATCTAGCGAATAGGGTACAGTTGGTCAGTACTTATAATTTCGTAATTACACTACCATCCGTTGATAAGAATTGATAACCTTCGCGAGAGTACAAAGCCAAGCTTTATTCATAAATGACAACTGGCAACGGGAGCAGGTTGCCAGATGGCGCGTGATGATGGAAAATAACGCCGGACGTTGTGACCCCATCTACCATTTGCATAACTAAAGATACGTCCAGTTGGCATTCCGCTAATTTATTAGCCAGCACTTTCTCAAGCGATTTCAATCCCAGCTTTAGTCTATGCTACCGAGGACATTCTTCCACGCCCTTTCTTGTGACACCTTTAAACTTCTTTAAGGCTTCCTTTCAGGCTGGGTTGGAACCAATGTCTTTGACGGATTTCTACCTGTGAAAGCTCAACTCAAGTAGGGAGGATGCAAGAAGCCTAATTTTCCATAGGGCCGTGACATGAATTGAATATTGCAGAATTTTTCTGCCAGTGTCTCACCCATATTATCCACATTACAGCACTTGCCAGCCTGGCAGTCAACCCAATCAAGGTACCACTACGAAAAACAGCAACAACAAGCAAAAATACTACATACTCAGCATTGCTAGCATTACATACTACCGTTAGGCGCTTTTACAACTTGCAATTTAACTGCTGCAACAACGGCAAACAGCAACAAACTGCTTATCGCACAAAGAACAATTTATGAACAGACAACAAACAGAAAAGTGAAGTAAAAACACCAAAGCGAAAACCCAGCCGAGCGGCTCAACCCCAGAAACAGTACAAATGTATGTGTACTTACTACTTGCTGTAGTGTATGCATGTATGGGTACTTATAAGCTGAGTGCCACAAGTGGTAACAAAATTTAATTTACACTTTGGGCCATAAGAAGATCAAGCGATCTTTTGTAATTGCTAAGTGCAGTAAAAGACTAAATATATGATGTGCCTGTGTATGTGTTTGTGCCTCACGAACTTACAGCAGTCATAAACCCCGCATTAACAAGAGAAAAAAAGTTAAAAAAAAGCTAAAACTAAGAAAAATAACTGCAACGTCATCATCAGCAGCACGTAGAAAATTAACAACAATAACAACTAAAACGACCAAACAAGATATGAGCAAAAGATTTCGCTGCTGCTATTGCTGATAACAATTCAAAGATCAACAGCGGCAGCAGCCGAGTAAGAGCTGTATGCCAGCCGGTAAATGCCCAGTGGCAACAACAGTAGCAGCATCAAATTAAAAAAGTGAATCAACAAAAGCACTAAAAAGCCTAAAAAGCCACGTAGAAGAAAATAATGAAAAGAAAATAATTTAAGAAAAAAACATGTGTATGTATATTTCAAGCGAAAAAAAAGGAGCCAGCACACTTGCAACAGGCCAACTAGCAATCTCTGCAGTCTGAGCAGATAACACGGCGTAATGAATGCAACAAGTGGCTACCGTATTACTGCCACAAGCCAACTTTAACAACAATAGTTAACCAGCAGTAGCAACACTTTGCCATAGCAGATTTCAGGACGTAATGGCGTATAGGCGGCGGACACACGGCCGGCCAGCGCTGCTGGTGCTGCAATAAGCCGATTTATGCAGATAAAACTGTTCAGGCCGTAAACGCCCAAATGTGTTGCATGCATTGCTGCTGATTCTCAGTAAGACTCCTGCTGCTGCTGGCTAATACTGCAGCTATCGAGTTGGTCGTTGTCGCTGTCTCGTTTCTTATTGCTTTCTGCTGTTAAAAAAAACATATACTTTTATGATTATTTGTTATGTGTAAAAGTTAGATAAAAAAAAAATAAAATTATAGTTATATACATATGTAAAAACTAATATACGAATGTATAGCTGCTACTGTTTGATCCACTCCACTGCAACAAATGCCTTTTCTGCACCGAGCATCCATCAGCTTAGAAGCTTAAGTTATGCTGCTTTTTTAGCACTGGAAACGCCTACTGCTGCCAGTTGCTGTTGTCTCTAGGGAAAAGAAAATCCCATTAAAATTTGTCTTTCTTGCCTTTTAAGCGGCGATATTCATTGTCATATCAACGTGGTAGATGGGCCTTTGGTCAGCTGGCTTAATCTGTTGCGTAATTGTTAGTTAAGTATTTTATTCTCAGGTGCTTTCTGTCACTTCCATTTATAAATGCTCTATTCTTCTATGATACTTAGCATCATTTTATGATAGTGTTAAATTAGTAACATAAGTCTCTATGCTGAGGCAAATAGATTTAAAATCTATTGTTGAGAACTTAAGCGATTTCAGCTCATGATGAGTAGCTATAAAACGAAAATCATGTTCCACAAGTAGGCAGATATTCTTGTTAGTGAGACTATAAAATTCTGCTCGCTGGAATACGATGATGTTGAGCTAACACATACATGGATATGTAGATGTTTGTCGAAATCAAATAAATAATATGGACTATATTAACAAGAAGGTAATTGCTTTTTCATATCTATATGCATATATAATACGCGAAGGCTTTTTTGTTCAGGATAACAGGATAACAGATCTGCACCGTTCGCTTGATTTTCAAAAAATGGGGTGTCAAATTAAAGCGCTTGGCCTGTAGATGTGCAAATTCGTTTAAATTTTTTGGAAAAGAGTTGCCATCTGTTGAACAATTAAATTCAAATTATTTAAAAATCAATGCCATCATAGCCGCACCGTTCGTTCGATTTTTCAAAATGAGGTGTCAAATTAAAAGGTTTGGACTATATGTGCAATAAGGTTTTACTTTTTTAAAAAAAGTTACCACCTTTTAAAAAATTATATTCAAATTAATAAAAAAAAAACAAATCAATTATTACAAAATGGGTATCAACCGAAATGGTTTTTCTTAGCTGAACTATAGGAGGGTTGCCACCTCTTTAAAAAATCATATTAGGTAAGCAAAATATGTATCACCATATGGGTACCACACGAAAGAGGTTTCAGAAAGTAGTAGTTTGAAAATATTTTTAAGAGGGTTGCCACCTGTTTGACATGTCAAATGTAGTTTACTTTTACACAAGTTATATGAAACATCCAAATATGGATGTCAAACGAAGGAGCGTTAAGAAGTCTTAAATTTTAACGCTAAGAATATTTTTGAGGTGTTGAAAAGGGGTTGCCACCTGCTTAAAAAGTTAAATTCAAAAAAATGTGGGTATCAATCGAAGGGGCTTTGAAAAAGTTTGAAACTTGTATACAATTTTGTTGAAATTTGTCGAATTTTCCTAACGTTTTACAAAGTGTTAAGTTCCTAGACAGCTGTAGACTTAAAAATACATAAATAGTTTTTGTTAGATAACGAGTTATAATAAGAGATTGGGGCTTACACATATATTAGTGTTTGGCTGAGCTTCTCTTCCGATTTGGGAGGGACCTACAGTTTTATGCCGACTCCGAATGACGATTGTATTTTTATGAGAAGTTGTTTTTCATGGCAGAAATGCACTCGGAGGTTTGCCATTGCTTGCCGAGGGACGACCGCTGATTAGAAAAAAACATCTATAATTTTTTGAGTGGTAGCGCGCACTGCTAAAAGCGGCCGCTGTCGTAAAAAATAAATTTATTAAAAAAGATAAGAAAAATAGCCAAAACTTGTTAAAATATAACGTACCTATTAATAACTTCGCCACGGTGTGTACGAGTACTGCATAAAAAAGTGTTGCCCTCAGCATCATTCAGTACACATCATAAATTCAATTTTAAAATCAGAGCATAAATGAATTATACGAAACGGAAAACGTGATTTTAAAATTGAAAAAATAAAATAACAGCATAAACGTTAAAAAAAAGCGCTAGACGGTCGAAACGGAAATGCCAAAAGCTGTTTGCCGATGCCAGCAGCTCCCTTAATAAATTTTAAAGCCACAGCTACATACATACATACATTGAGCAGCATAAAATTGAAAACGAATTAAATGATAGCAAAAATTACCAAATATCCGACAACTTGACACATTTACTTAAGTAGAAAATCAATTTGTTTGTTTGAGGTAATAAAAAAAATTTAAGCTGGTAAATCGATTGCCCTGCATTGCAAATACAATTAAGAATTTGGTGCACGGTTTCTATGAGTAACCCATATGTTGACCTCTTTGTATGCCTTGCTGATGATTCATGCATCCACCTAACTGGGCGTTGCTTTTGTGCTTACGCACGCGCAGACTTTGAACGCGTGCCACCGGCACACCGAAAATTATAATAACAATAAAACATAAAAAAGACGTACAGACACTGTTTTGGGACATCAATTTAGTAAAAAAAAAACAAATCATACATACATAATTACTCATAATTGATGACCAACGGCACTGTTTGGCAGAGGCAAATAATAAAAATTTAAATGAGATGCAAAAGAAAAAAATTCAACTGTGAACAGCAAAAATTTATACAGTTTCGACAGCCGAATAAAAGCAAAAGTGATGATAAGCGCCAGAGTTCACCACACAGAAGCAAATACATAGTCTGTAGTCATAAAAAATTTAGAATAATAATGGAAAGCAAAACAAACAAAAATTATGCTAATGAACTCTTGCCTTGTATGTGCATATATGTGTATATCAATATTTTTTTACGAATGTTACATAACAAAAATATGAGTCAATTAATGACTTAAGCATTTATGTTAATTTTTTTGTGTTTTAGCAATCAAGATGAGATTTAAAGCCTGCTTATTAAATTGCGTTTAACGTAGCGCTCTTTTGCTGGGAGAACGGTATGAATAAAAAATATATATTTTTTGTTTAGATAAATATATAGAAATAGTGGTTTTAACAACAAAATTCATATATACTTTCGGCTAATAAATCTCTCCTTTGTATTTTTACTTGTACTCTTTGCCATCTTGATAGAAAATCTAACCGGAATATAAACACTAAGTATTTGATCAAAATGTAGAAGAAAATTAACTTTTTAAAACAACTTTGTCCTGTGCATTACTTGAATACTAGCTTACCATCGGCTCCAGCATCCGATCATTTTTTATGCGCGTTGTTGCTTTAAAATTTCTTCATGGCCGACTAATGGATTATGGATTATCTGGATATTGTTTATCATGCCACAGTTCTCATTCTTACAATAACCCGATCCAGTCTTAATTTAATCTGTTGAATTGCTGATACAATTTTTGGGTGCTATTCGCGTCTTCCAACACCTCAAACTCTTCGAACTCATTTATGTAGGTTATCACATGCAAGGAAAATTACTTCAGTGCGAATACCTATCGGATGGTAACCTCACAGAACCCCCGCCAAATGCGAGAACTGCCCGCTCCACTTTGGGACAGAAAGACTTTGAAAATTTGCATGTCTTTGTTTTCGCCAACGTCCATGAAAAACTTCACCCTTCTCTCTAACGAATTCCACTGGACTAGACATCCATAAAAATGGCTTCACAGTACCAAGAAGTCAGTTTGTCAAAGTGCACCATCGTTTACCAAAAGCGCCCCACAGCAGTAAAAGGCAAGGTTTTAACGTTACCTTTCTCCCTCGCTAGAATAATGGCCAAGTACGTGACCGTTTCGAAAAAATATGTTATGTTTTGTTATGTTATGTTGTTCAACGCATTTCACCTCAACTCACCACAGCTCACTTCAAATAATCTCAACTCCCCTCATCTTCACCTAAACTAACCACATATAAACTCCTCTCAATTCACTTCAACCCAGCTTAACTCACCTCACTCAAACTCACCTTATTTCATCTCAACTCAATTCACCTTACATCATTACAGCTCAACTCATCCCAACTAATGTTGTTGCAACTCACCTTATCTCATCTCAACTCATCTTACCTCAGCTGAACTCACCCTAACTCACCTTAACTTATCTAAGCTCACTCACTTGAACTCACTGCTTTTGAATGCACTTCACCTTAGGTCAACTAAACTCAACTAACCTCAACTCACCTTAACTCACCTCAACTCCTTTGACTTCCGCCAGTGGGCAGCAATCTGAGATTCTCAACAACTACTAGTCAGTTCTGCATTGCATATTTTAGATGTACGGCAGACACACAGCCCTTCCGTTGCCTTTAAAACCTTGATTCCGAGGGTCCTACCACAGCATCACCCTATTATAGGCTCTTAGGCTGTTGAGAAGAGTTTTTCTAACTGTCCACAAGTCCTTATGTCGTTTTAAATGAGTCTAAGACCTTTAGTGCTGCCTAACTATCCGACATAATATTTTTTTCTGGCCCCGTTTTTTCTTCTACGAAGACATTCTCGAACACAGATTTCGATTGCGAAGACAACCGCCTGGAATGTGGTTAAGTACGAGCCCATTGGCAAACTTTTCTGGAATATTGCTCCAAGTACGCCTGCCCCAGTATTCCCGTCATCCATCATCGATCCATCGGTATACCATACTTGGAACCCTTTTTATATCATAGATATTATCGCTTCACAGCAGCACCTTTTAGGCAGTCTGACCTTGTAGGACTAGCCGAAGGAGAATTTCGATATATGTGAACTTGATAGCGCGATGATCCAGGAATGGCTTGAGAATCTACAAGTGATCCCGAAGATACCCATTTTTCATGCTGATTACATTGGGTAGCCGTAGGGCGCTTCAGCTGCCTTGTTTTCACACCCGCATAGCTCTAGCGCAGGCCTGGATATTATATCAAGCTAAACTTCTGCTTAGCGAGACATGAAAGCGACTTATCCAAGATATGTAAGGCTTTTAAGTGCAGCCCACATGACACCAACTAACGATTCGCTTGCTCTCTTAAACCCCCTCAGCTAACAATCGTTTTCCGTGCCGCTTTGAAAAATCACGTATCCTAAGCCTACCATTAGCGGAGCTTGACGACAACGGTGGGCTAGGTGATTTAGGTAGAGCTTAGTAGTGCCGCTACAACAACAACATCCACGCTAAAAACAATCTAAGGGGATACATTGCGCGCATATTGCATTTCATATTACTGCTACCACCAAGTTTTAGGAATAAGTCTACTTTACTTCAAAAATATAATCAAATTTAAACGCACTTATCATAACCCTAACTAAGAAACCAAAAGCAGGCGGTGAAACGTTCTAATGCAGATATATAAGTTTTCTTAAATACATTTGCTTATTGCTCTATATGCACACTATCTACATACATACATGGCTTTGTGCAAATACCGCAGCTAAAACCACTGATCTTTACTTTAATAACATTAAAGTCAGGTGAGTCATCAATAGCTACATATGTAAATACATACACCTATGTGGAAGATGCTCCTGCTGGCCAGCGGTCGGCGTGCGGCAAATCTTAACTTCACGAAGAATTATATGAAGCAAAAAACAAAAAAAAATTTATATAAACAGAAAGCAAGGAAATCAACCACACATATCGCACATCAATTAACAAAAAGTAAAAAAATAAAAAAATTATTGCCGCGATCACGCCACCTTCTTTTCTGCTTATTATTGACTTTCCGCGGAACGAACGCTTCATTTTTTCCCCTTTTTTTTTGAGAATTTCGGTTGGTTCAAAAGCTTCCTAAGCTACGTTATGAATCTTCATAGGTATTACGAGTATTCTTCATTTATTTGTAATTCTATTTGATGAGTCTACCTGCGGCGTCAGCAAAATAACGTCACGTGTAGCTAGCTTCACCGCTGTGGTGTGACAGTCGGCAGCAGTAGCACACGTTCGTCAAGTGCGCGCCGAAAAGTGCTGAAACCGCATTAGTGGCAGCGGACTTGTGCCAATACACGGCGCTGAGCTGAAACCATACTATTTATTTGCTACCTTCGCCATACTTTAAAAACTTAAACTCTCCCTGTCCGCCCCTAGCAGCGACGGTTTCTTAAAGCAGCACTGTTATGCTGAGAATTACTGGAAAACGATCATCAAATGTTGCTGATGTCTTTAATTTGTAGCGTATGGGAGTGCGCGTGCGAGAGAGAGCAAAAGGGCGGGGAGGACCTTGGCGCGCATCGCCAGACACTTTGCAATGGCTAGTTTTTGCGCTACTAGCGACAGCGAATGAGTCATCCAAACATTTGGCGCAATCAGAGACACGGACACAGACAGACAGAGGAACTTATCTGCAGGTAAGCAAGTAAACGGGAAGCCGTAGATGAGAGAAAAAAATAAATAAAGAAAGTCTAAAAGCAGACTCCACTTGAATGCGCGCGCCGTCAGGCTGGCAGACAGTCGAAGCCAGGTTGGCGACAGGCCCAATGGCGGTGCAAGACCCCAATCAAAGACGATCGACGTTTTGTTGGCCGGTTTGAACGGACAGTTGGGGCTTTGGCCGTCGGGCAGTTAGACACAAAGATAGTGATCGCGTTGCTTTGTTGTGTATGCTTGGCGGTGTGCGCATTACTAAATTCGCAAATATGTGCGAAATTGGTTTGAGGATTCACTCTTTATTGTATGGCTTCCGCCCAAATAGGTTGCAATGGGCTTTATTTGCTTGTTTTTTTTTTTCTTTAATTTGGTTGTGGAGATCAACCAGTACACAGTCGATCGATCGATTACGCGCTACAATTGTAGTTGTTATAAGAGCGTGCAGCAAAAAATAAAATATGCGCAAGCAAAGAAGGCAAATCTACAAGAAAACTTCATTATTTATAGTTTGATGTGGACAAAGGTTCGGATTTCGCACGTAAGCAGGTAACCTAGTAAGCAATTTGACTCTCAATTTGGGCTGTTTTTTGATAAGTTTTGATATTGTTACAAACAAAAAGTGCCTTCATTCGTGGTGAAAGGCTACGTCATTTTGTTCGCGCTGCTTCAACGGTCGCGCAAGGCAGTGCCAGGTTATTCGGGAGATCCGAGGTACGAGTCCTTGGGCAGCGCATTTTGCTTCTTTTTAAATTTTTTTTTTCTTTTTTAATTTGATTTCATTTAATTCTTTAGATTTAATTTTTTTGTTTAGAAAAATATATCATATTTTTTACTCTTTTTAGTTTTATTTTTAGAATTCGATATTTTAAAAAGAAAAATATTTTTTTTAAATTGAATTTAATTTTTAGAAAGGTATTTTTTTTTTCTTTTGTTAACTCAATTTGATCTTTTTTTTAATTAAAGTTTGTTTCAACTTTCAGATTTGATAGTTTTAAAAAGAAAAATATTTTTTTTATTTCATTTAATACTTAGGAACTTTTTTTGTGATTTTTTTAATTATTTTTATTTATATTTTAAACATAATTTTGAAAATAAAAAACCTTCTTTAATATATTCGAATTTTTGGGAACTTATTTTGTTTTTTCCCCTTTCTAATTTAATAAAAAATTTAAAATAAAAATTAATTACATTGAACATCGGTTGGCGGCTTTTTCGCCACATTGTTTATTAATATTTGTTCCATAAGTGAACAATATGCTCACTGGGTTTCACTCACATGCTGTATCGTTATAAGTAGGCAGCTTTGTTTGACCGCTTGGGCGGCGGCTGCCACTAGCTAAGTTCCTTTCGCGGCAATACAAGAAACTATGAGTCATCATTGAAATGGGTTGCTTGTTGCACCTAATTGTTGCCGCTTATGTGGTTATTAAAATGTATTCTATGATTTTTATTTTTATTGTATTATTTTTATTTGTGTATGTAGATACATTGGGGCGGAGAAATTTGTTCGGAGCAAAATTTTCAAAGAAAGTGTATAGCAAATTCAAATTCTACGATTAATTTTAACAAACAAACAACAGTATATACCGAAAATGACGTTTGACCCTCCCAATTTTCAAAAGAAAAAGAAGTATATTGTAACTTTTTTAGTCGAAATTTATTTTACATTGTACCAAACATTGTACCTAATTTTCTATTTTGTCGGTTTTATGAAGTAATTTCTTAAATATTTATGAACAAAACAAAAAATTTTGGAAATGAAAAATTAACTTAATTTTTGGTATATAGTTTGTACACCATTTTTGCTTAGAATCGAACGTAGAATTCGAATATGCCATACGCTTTTTTCGAAATTTAATTACTCCGTCCTAATGTACATATTTATTTATGGTATGTGTATGCATCAATGTATTTGTAAATATTTTTTTCGCTACTCGTATAGGGGCCAAAATTATTTTTTTATTCTTTTGTAATAAAATCATTTGTTTGAAAGGTAAGATAAAAAGGTTAATTAAACTTCAAATATGAAATAGTACATACTAATGAAATAAATAGTTATGCAATAAAATTTTGTTCAATATTATTTTATAGTCGTTTTTTCTTAGCGACTTTTTTTCAATTGTATCACACTTCCTTGCCTAGATTTATAATTAAATCCGTTCTTGATTCTCTTTATTGTTAATTTGATGTGTAATAATGTATAAATTTTATTTAGAATGTATTTGTTTATTTGTATCTAAAACTCTTTGTTATCTAGTCTGTAAGATATATGTATATCATAGACTGAAATAAACATAATAAATAATAATAATAATAAAAGATAAAATCATATTTAAACAAATTATTAAAATCACTGAAGTCGAGTACAAAAAACATGCTCTACAATTACTGCCGAAACAAAGCAGAAAAAAACGTCTACCCGATAATAGCTCTTTTTTAAAGTAGATAAATACTTTTCCTCTCAAAGTCCTCCGTAAAGTTTTCAAGAAACTTGACATGCTTGTATGCGAGGGACAGTTTACAGTTGAATCGTAGGTCGCAGAACTTGTGTGAGTAAGTTGAAGTACCTATTACCGCATAATTCCAAGTTACTAGAAACTTTACTTCTCACAACTACAAGATTTTAGAGGCCACCGTAGTCTAATAATTAGAGTTACCACCACCCGGTAGAAACCATGTTTGATTCCTGGCTTGAGCGTACCTCCCTCAATCGCATACCTCCGAGTGCATTTCAGCAATGAAAAAATGTTCATATAAAACCAGCTGCCACTTGGAGGAAACGAAGAATAATAGGACAACAAGACGCGTGACATAAATGGGGGGAAATCTAGGCCGAAAACTTAGCAAAATTTTTAAGAATTAGCGCATTTTAATTTCTTATTATACATACTCTGTCTTACTAGAGTATACGGCAAGGACACTGTTTGACATCCGGTTAGCCACCAGTTCTAGGGAAACCATAGACCCGATCAGTTAGAGCGTCCAAAAATCAGCCCTGAAGTGTAAATGTAACACCATCTGCATAGGTAATCACCTCTCAGATTGCCCCGGTTTACATTACTTTGCAAACATGCGTTTCTTCAGTCTGCTTCAGAAGTTCTGTCGCAGAGCAGTGTTGTATTGGTGCATCAGGGAGAACAAGATTCTTATTCCGCGCAGTACATTTCTCAGCCCGAAGTTCTCAGATTCCTCTAAGGTTTGCAAAGAGTGAGCACTTCGTTCAGCGTTAGTTAAATGCACTTACATATTGGGCCCTATAAATAAAAACGAAGCAATTGCTTTTGATTGAAATTTCGGAATTTTCACTCAATTTATTCAAGTAACTTTAAGTAAAAGTTCCGAAATTCTAAGAAAAATCAACTGCTTAGTTTTATTCATAGGATCCACCCGTACGAGAAAGGAGATGCCACCTCAAAGGAACCCAGAACTCCCTGTCAGTAGTGAAAGACATCTGCGCATTCTCATACTGTATGCAAATAGGTCTCCGCTAATTATAAATTAAAAAAAAAATTACTCAACTTGAGAGTTTTTTCTGAGCTTCTAACAAATTCTTATGGGACCCAATAATGTTGCCGGTATTCATGCATTTAGACTCCGCCAAATCGTTACTCAGTAATGTAAAAGGTGGTTCCTCCTCGTTCTCATAGAAATTAATAAGCGAAATATTAAATCTTCAGTGACTTTAAAGACATTTTTATATGTTTTACTTTTTTTTAATTTGTGTTTTCAAGATTAGAGGTTCCCATATAGCATAAATTTACTACGGTATCAAATTGGCAACAAATTATATTAATGATGATTAGATTAGATTACTACTTAGTGGTGGTTTGTTTAAAGACTATTTTCTTTTTTTGATTATCGTATTGTTAGGGCATCTGGGGAGGTCCCTTCTCTGTATGATATTTAGATCATTTGTTTTTGGGAGTTATGATCCTTTAAACTGAGTTCTGGGCTTAATAAGGGCTTCCTACTGTCTTATAGTGTTCTCTGTTGTCTTCTGTTTGTCAAGATAAAACTTGTACTAGCCGCAGCAAACTACTCCCAGGTTTGAGAAGTGCTTCATAACCCGGCGGCAGTCAGTAGTTAAATTTTTTACAATTCCCTTCGTGGCTAATAATGGATAAAGTTTTTCGGCACAAACATTAGATACATAAAATTGTCAGAAAAAACTAAAGTTTATGCATCTCTCTACTGATTTTCACAAAACTGAATGAAAACTACCCTCTAAATAAAAAAATATTTACTTATAAATGGACTTCAAAAAAAGGAGGGGTTACCAATTCGTCGGATTTTTTTAAGTATGTATGTTACCGCATAGCCTTGGACCACGTCAACCGATTTCTTTAAAAGAAAGGTGGACACTCAGAGGTGCTCCTATACTAATTTGGTTTAGATCCGATCATTGGATCATTAATAAATTAATGGTACTCTTCAACTTTTATGTTGGTTTTGTTTTTTTCTTCATTTGTTACTCGTTTACTATTTTTGTTATCAACTGAAATTACCAAATCTGTATCGCTGAATTCAAAAAGTGTGTCATGCTGAAAACGAATGAAGGCGTGAAATAACAAAAAAGGAGAAAATAATCATTTACACTTACTAAAATAAATGAGCGCCAAAGCGACGAAATTAATTTGTCACACACAAATCAAATCATTCTTATTTCTTTAACACATAGCCCAAACCATATATACGAGTATTAAATCTTAATAAAGAAAGCGAAAGTTTTTTTTTGTTTGCTGTGACACACTTTGGCTTTGATTTTGCTTACAAACAATACATACATATATATACTGTGACCCAAACTAGCGTTCACATATTGATTTTTTTTTTAATATTCACAAGGTTTTTCTTGATAAAATTCATTTATTAATGTTTTTTGTTTAGATATAGTGCTCATGCCATAACCAATTGCGTATTCATAAATAAAACTTTATACAAAATTCAAAAAAAAAAGTGGAACTTTTTTATCTGAGTCTTTTGAAAATGTTCGTGTATGCAGCTTTTTTCGTACAACAAATTGTAAGTTTCAAGTAACTAAAAATTTCCTTTAATTATAAAAAATGTTTGCGCTTTTGGCCTTTTCCACTTTTTTCCAAATAAACATGAATTTTTTATAAAAGGAAACGAGCAAAAACGTCTGCGAAAAATTTCAAAGCATCAACGCCAGTTTTTATAAATTGTACTTGCTATTGTGAAAAAAAAAAAAATCGTTTTCCTGTCTGCTTGATTATACTAAAATTTTATGGGCTATAAAACTACATGCCCAAAAATTTTCGAAAAATACAGATTAGAGAGTTAGAAATTTTGGTGATAATTTTTGGAATTTTTCTAAATTTTGTATAAAATTTTAAATTTTTTTTTTTTGGTTTTATGTATGTAGTATGAAAAATCAGGAAATAGAAAATTTGTTTAAAAACGTTGTAAATATTAAAAAAAAAATAATTTACATGTATGAGCTTCTTTGAGTCACTGTGCATACAAGTATATGTATGTTTGTAGATAAGTATTTTTTTTTTTGTTTTATCACTATACACACAATCGTAAGGCGTCACATTGCGCGGCGTCTGAGTGACAGCATAAATTAGTGGCGTGCGATTGAGCAACTTGCGCCATCGCCTCGAACGCCACCACTTGTGAACGGAGTACACATCTTGGTGGGAGATGTTTTCGTGTATGACTTGTATGGAGAAAATAATTTCAAATTTAAGTTTTGTGAATTTTTCTTCTGGTAAAATTAGGTCATTTAGGCAGGGGACAATTTATTTTCTATTGTGTGACTATTAGTCTTACCAGCAAGTGGTATGTGGCGTATACGTAACAATGAAAAATGGCATGTGTGTTAAATTTTTTTTAGATATTGTTTATATTTTTATATCAGCGGGAAGCCCTAATCATAGTGATCTTTTGAACAATACTGTTAATATGTGCCATTGAAATTGGAACTGCATTTTTCAAAACGCAGGGTGTTTTTGCTTCTAAGCCCCAGAGGAGACGTTCAAGATGAGCTGCAGCTGCGAAATGAAGTGTGATCGTACAGTCCCATTTAAGCAGCAAAATCACGCAAAATTTAGTGTCCAGCGAAAATGGTGTTACTGTCCAGTTAAACAAAGATTTGTATTATTTTTTACCTTAAGCAACGTAAAAAGATTTTGTAGTTCTTCCCCTTCATACGACTCAGAAAAACATGAACACATCTCTTTCCCCTGAAATATGCAGAGCCAAGTTTGTCCTGGCTAGCCATTAGTCCTTTCGTTCACGTGAATGCTTCGGTAAGTCTACGTCCAGATCAGCTCAAAACTATGCAAGCTAAGCCATAATGTTCTCTATACGTCTCCATATCGCCGCATGAATGCCACTGCTTGCCTTAAGTCGTGCTGTCCCGAAATATTTACCGATTGCAAAAATCTCAACTTCAATAACATTTGATGGTGCGTTAGGTTCAAGTAACTAGAGAGAAGAAGAATTTCGCACGCTTTTTGTGTGTTAAAACTTAAGCGTTTTCTTATATGAGGACTAGGTAATCCTGCGGTTTCATCAGCTAAAAGGTGTCTCAGCGCTCATTGGAAACTTCTATAAACTACTGATAGTGTCTAGATACTTCTCTGTCACTACTTCAGCTATGTATGTCGTCTCATACGCCACTAGTATGGGTGCTTTCCCTTGAATTTCTTTAGTAATTTGTTGACCGTTAGTAGCCATAATAGTAGTGAGAGTACGCCGCCTTGCGGTGTGCTTCTGCATATCCATCTGGTTGCCCTAGCGCAGTTTCTTATTTTTATGTGACCTACAAAGCTTTTAATCCACAGCGAAATAGCAGGTTCTACGCCTATAGATCCGATGCTAATAATTATTATAATGGCTTCACTTGAGACATTTTTGAATACCCCGTAAATATCCATAAATACCTCTGGAGCATATAGAGCCTTTTCGATGTGTTGTACTAGAGAGTGTAGTACAGTCTCCATGGATTTTCTCTTAGTGTACGCATGTTGGGCCTTGGCCAAGATGTCTGGCGGCAGAGTCTCCCTGATGTGAGTGTCAATGATTTTTTCCAGAGTTTTTAGGAGGAATGAGATCAGGCTTATAGGCCTGTACTCCTAACTGGGATAGAAGTTTCCTCAACCTGTCCACCTGGTTTCTTTCCTCTAAGTTCTCACAGAAGTCCCTCCAGTATTTATTCTTTGCCTTTCGAACATCTTGTTTATATGATTAGCGTAAGTCTTTGCACTCCCCCCATTGAATTAATTATCGGCTATCTTGGCCAATTTGAAGCTTTCTAGCACATCACGCCTTCGTGATCTCTGCGGTGCGTCGTTGTCGTGGGCAATGTAGACGCATGTAGACAAGACGCAACAAGCCGCTGCCTTTTGCTCGCCTGCGCCTTAGCTGAGAATTTGTGCTTCCAGGTGTAGTAAGCTCGACCGTTCTCTATCTCCTCCCTAGCCCAAGCCAACCTTTTCACCTCCTCCTCAGTCCGGTTGGTCTTGTCGTTAAGTCGGTCGCAGATCTTTGCCTCAGCCGTATATCGCGCCTTAACCCTCAACCCCTCCTTGCTTGGCCTCGTTCGCGGTCTCTTCCTCCGTTCAGGAAGAGAATTCTCCTATTTGGCCGAAGAGCGTAGAAGAGCTTCTTCTCCGTTAGTGCTTAGGCTTACCGCTCTTTCCTGGTCGGAGTCTTCTAGGACTATGGCAGCAGTGCGTGGCAAGCCGTGTCTGGCAGTAGTACTACAACAACTGTGGACTACTATCTCCACAGTCGAGGTATTTCCACTGGTGGCACATCTTATATTATCGCTGTGCCCGCCGGTATTAGTAGTAGTAGTAGTAGTACACCTACCCCCTAGAAACAGCCTTAGTATGCACTCCCTTGGGCGAGCACGTTCGGCCTGCCACTGGACGAGGCAGGAGAGTCTATACCGCGGCCTTAGCTCTGTCCCGCCTGCTTGCACTACTGCGGCATAGGAACAAGCCTGTCTTCCCAGAGCGGTGTAAGCAGCGATGCCAATTGTCCGGTCAGCAACCAATGTATAATCCAAAATGCAAACAAATTTATTTTTTCCTTGTAAACTAACTCCTCTGCAAAATATATGTCCCTTCAGATTAGCGGATCTCTGGGGGGGGTCTAAGTAAATTTTTTTTTATTTCTTTTGTTGGAAAGAGAAAGGTTACCCGCAATTTTTTCGAAAATTCTGTATATGAATTTCCAACTAATGCAGAAATATTGCAACAAGAAAATAGAAGAAAAAAATCAAGTTTTTTGAATTTGGAGTAACCTGGCAGGTAAACGGACAACCCTTGAAAGCTTCTGAAAGCGGCATTAATTGTTTACTGAACGAGACCTATTCGAAAAAAATCCGTTCAGGAGCTTTTCCAGGAAAAGGTCCAAAGATGTCCCTTTGGTGGTCAAAGGGTTAACCTCAAATGGTTTATTGCGAATGCCACTCTTAAAATTTGGAACTATTTTTTTAAATATACTTTAATCTTACGACTGTTGTTGTAATAGTCTTACTTTCAGCCAAGACGACTTTGAGGCGTATACCTGCCAAAGCAATTGCCAAAAAAATAACGAAAACATTTAACAACGGCATCGTCAATGGCAAGCAGCAGCACCAATAACATCAGTAATGACACGACCAGGCTGGGGGCCACTTGGCATTTGGCCAAAAACTAATCGCCAACACGTCAGTATGTTCGTTCGTTCGTTCGTTCGCTCATTGTCATTTGAATGTGGCAGAAATTGCCACCACTAACAGTGCCATATTGCGCATAAATGAATTGAGTGTACAGAAGTGAGGCACCGAAGGCCTGCGGCAGCATTTGTGACACAGCGACGCGCTCAATAGAGGAGGGCGCACAGCTGCCACAAATGCAACAAAATATGTATTTGCGCCGCACAGAAGGCCAGTCATCGGGCGGTGATATACTTTTTTCTGCTTTTTGTTACTTTACCTCTAAAACTTTTTTTTTCTAAGTAATACAAATGTTTGCCTATGCAATCATGTTGCCACCTTTTTTCATATAGTGCTAGGCAAATGTAAATATTTTTTGTTTGTTTTCCTTTTCCAGACATTGCAACAAATTGCAATTGCAGCGTGAAACACTATTGAATTTGTGCGCATTTTTCACACTTCAATGCGCTTGTTGGCGGCATAGAAATAAATAAAGCAAAAAAAAAAAAACATAAAAATAACAAACACTGCGAAAAAAACTCCCACCGAAAAGCTCAAAGTGCAACAACGCCACGCTATGGTGCCACACTTCGCCGTCATTTATGTGCATTTAGTCAGAAAAATGCCTAAAAATGCTTCCACTTTTTTGAATTAGAAACTCCCTTTGCTGTCGCTGGGGGAGCGCCACGAAATATGCAGTGGAATTTAGTCAGTCGGTTTTGGAGAGGGAGATACCGAGAGGCGCGCGGTGCAATGGAGCTGCACATTGGTCGCCGTTTATTGCATTCATTGTTGATGGATTCATTGCGAGTGTTGCATTTTTCAAACCAAGTTGCATATTGCAACCAGCGATCCCCAATGAAAACTCCAACTGGGAGTTCAATCAAATGCAAAATTGAGCAACACAAAAATGAGAGCATAATGAAAAGTGCTTTTCCGTAAATAAGAGGTAAAAAATAAATAGAAAAACAATAAAACGAATTTTCGCACATATGTTGCATGCCGCGTTGCATGTGTGGCATATGTGGCCTTTTCAATTTGTTTTTCAAGTGTAAGCACTGCTGCCGCTGCAAGCTGCAACTGCAAACTTTTTCTCCCAGAGGAGCTGCATTCATTGCTTTTGACTTTGTGCGGCGCTGACTGTAATTGCAACATTGACTTTAATGCTAATTTTAGTGTTGAAAATGGAAATTTTAATAAAAGTGGAAAATTAATGAATGACAGCAGTTGCACTTTTAATTTCTCACTTGCATCTAAGCAGCAATGAAAGGGAGTCAATGGTCGCATGCTACATATTTACGTATGTATACCATCAAAGTGATTTTGAGTTCTATGAATCACAGAAGCTCGTTGAGAGAATTTTAAGGGAAAGGTAAAAGTTTGTTTGTGCATACATATATATGTACATACGTATTTTTTCGTTTGTTTCCATAAAGAACACAAGCCGATACGAATGATAAGGAGAAGGGGTGTTGAACAGTGAAACCTAAGAAAATTTCTCCCTATACAAAACGAAGACTTGCATGCGCTCTATAGAAATAAAACCCAAGGTGTTTCATCCTTGAGCTCGCAAAAATTGGTCTACAGAGTAGATGTTGAGTTATTCCACCTCTTTATCATCCATACAGCTAACGCTGTAGAGGCTTAAGATGATATTGGGGCTAAGGTTGATGAAAAGTTCTTCCCAGAGGCCACCTATATTTACCTACATTTCCATCAAACTGCGATCGAGTAAGCTCATAGGGCCATGGGTGCAGATAAATATTATACCCCTTTCTCCATGGAATGATTGTGGGTAGTGAAAGATTCACTTGGACCCAGCAACGGAGTTTAGCTATCAGTTTGAGAGGGATCAGTTTAGGCAGGAAAAGCCGTCAACAAAAGAATATAAAAACTAAACGCGATCTTTAGCCGCTTGAAATTTGCATTTATTTAGACTTTAGTCTAACTTACGGGTCGATAGCTAAGTTTAAAAAGAGTTGCCACCTGTATAAAAAGTTAAATTAAATTAAATTAATAGAAGTGATCAAATCTTGTAATACGTGTGTCAAATGGCAATAGACCTCATTTACAACAACAAAAAAAAACATTTTGGAGAGGGTTGCCACCTGTTTGAAAGATTTATTTCCATTAATTTGATTATATGAAAAAAAACATTGCATAATGGCTATCAAACAAAAATGGTTGAAGAAAGCTCACATTCCAAAGTATTTTTAAGAAGGTTGCCACCTGTTTGAATAATAAAATCCAATTCAATCATATCTATAAAAAAAGCTTGCAATCGCCGACTATATGCTGCCGTGGTCCAGGTATACCTTCGCATTCGACTTAGTGTGGAGTAGGTTCAGGTCTAGGTTTACCCCTAATTAGGCGCATAAAGAAAATCACACAATTATTCGCATGGGGTCCTTCGAGCTTAAAAAACAAAAATTAGAAACTTACCTCCACCAAAAAAATGTTACATAAGTGGTCGCATGGGGTCAGGGCTTAAAATAGTAGCGACAAATTAGTACACGTTGATTTTCTGGCCGTGACTTATTTACGTATCCCGCGGGGAGTTAGGAAGCTAGACAGAGCGCAAGCACTCCAAGACATTTTTGTTTTTCAACTTGAAATGGCCATGGCCCCATGTGCCTAATAAGGGTTAAAGCAAAAAAAGATTTAAATAAATTATACACAAGTTAAATGAAATTTTTTTAAATATGTGTGTCAAATAATGATTTAAGGAATATTTTCTTTGAACATTTAGAATATTTTTGAGATGTTTGAACAAAGTTGCCATCTGTTTAAAAAAATTAAATTCCAATTATTTAATAAGTTGAATGAATTACTAACAGGTCTATTCTGCGCTGCTAATAAAAAGTTTGTAACCGGTAAATAAAGTTCCTGTCAATTTTTAAACCCTTTTCGCATTCTGTATACTCTTGTAACCGGTAAATTTTGTTACCATCTCATAAGCTGGTAACAAATTACTGCCCCGTGAAATATGCAATGCCAGGATTTGCACAATTCTTCATAGCTGAATTGGTGAATATTTTAACTGCATTACCAACGTACCTAGAATCGCGGTGACAAGAACTGGTAACATTTGTTGGTAATACAATTTTCCGGTTACAAAATCTTCGGTAACGTGCAGAATAGACCTGTTAAAGACGGGTATCCATTGAAATGGATTTTAAAGAGCTTTATTTCTGTACTATATGTAAGAGAGTTGCTACCTGTTAAAAAGGTCAAATTGAACTTGTATTAACGAAATTAGGTAACTGAACTAATATGTATCACAATATGGGTATCAGAGAAAAGAATCTTAAGAAGGTTTCGGTTTGAAAATTTTTTGAAGGGGTTGAAAGAGAAAAATGTGAAAATGTCCTATGTGTTTGGCTGAGTTTAAGTATGTTGAGTTTTATTAATGAACACGCATAAATTTATGCACTCAGTTAAGCGGAGGAGGGAAAACTAGCAAGTATATGTTTTTTTTTTAATCATTAGATTTGCACTTTTTGTTCGATTTTCTAATATGAGATGTCAAATTAAAGATGTCAAAAGAGAGGGTTGCCAACCGTGTATTAAGTCCAATTTACTTAAGTTATACACAAGTAATATGAAATATTTTTCGATGTGTGTTTTAAACGAAAGGGTGTTGAGGAATATTTAGTTAGAAAATTTACTTAGAATATTTTTGAGATGTTTGAAGAAAGTTGCCATCTGTTTAAAAAATTTAAATTCAAATTATATAATAAGTTGAATGCATTATTAAAAAATTGGTATCAATCGGAATGCATTTGAAAAGGATTTATTTCTAAATTGTATTCAGAAGGGTTGGCACCTTTTAAAGAACTTTTACTTAATTTGTGCACCAAACAAACGGTCTTAATTTGAATATATATTTTATTGGGGTTGCCACCTGTTTGAAGTTTAAATGTATTTTGATGAGAGTTGCCACCCATTAAAATTTTTCTTACTGTGTGCAATTTTGTACCAAAAGTTTTTTTTTTGGCATTTTAGCGCCGCATGGATTACTAGTTAAATTTATTTTACTTCTTATGCTTAAGGCATATTTTCACTAGGCTAAATATAATGGCGTTTGCATTTAAATAGGTGAAAACACTATGTCACATGATATTAAAAAATAGTATATCGATTGATTTAGATCAGAATAGGCTATCTGTTTGTTTTTGAATAAAAATATTATCATTGAAAGCATAAATTTTAGCCCTTGCGAGAGAGGGCTTCGGCAAAAGTAAGGTGTTATCTTCTAGAAACAGAGAAAAGCTAGGTACCCAGCTCTCCCCAGCTTTGTTTTCCAGGGACAATATTAACAGAAAGATGGTCTTCAAGAGAAACTTCAGGACCCACACATATAACAAAGCGAGTACCTCTATTATGGAGATGCGTGAGGGTTCAACGTGGATACCTGTTGTTAAAAACAAGCTTACCCCACGTGTGCCCGACAAGCACAATGTATCAACTCAATGCGATGATAAACGCCCCGAAATGCAAGCATCCCGACGAATGCAAATATTTCGGTACCAAAAGGCAATGCGGATAGGACACATTAACCACCTTGGTAGGATTCGAGGCCCACATAAGCCTCTGCCATTCTTTGGATCCCGACATCCTGTTGCAATGCAACTACACATTGAACCATTACTGGTTCTACCTGCATTTAGGTATTAAACCACAACCACCACGATACTCCCCGAAGGGCCGCAACCAAGAGTAGGCCATAGTAAATATTGGATACTATGGGGGATCTTACTCCCCGTGGTACTATTTTCAAGTCTTCGGTATGACTTTCGAAAGCCGTAGACATTTCTACCAGTTGAACCTCCGACCGACTCTGGATTGGTAGTCTTTGACTGGGGTAGGCAGGGTAGACAAGCCCGTACCCTGGAAACCCCAAAGCTCCCTGCCACCCCTGCTCTTTTCTCAAACCGGGCTTGGGACCATCTATGGCAGAGATCTCTATTATGGAGAGTCACATACAGGCGAGCACACTACAGTGGTACACAGACAGCTCTAAAACGTCGAGGGGATTGGATCAGGCGAGTACGGCCCCAGGCTGAAGCTTTAGGTGCCCCTGGGAATCTTCCCTAGCATCTTTCAAGCGGCGGTCTATGCCGATAGTATGTGTGCTGAGATTAAAATTCGTAGAAATTATAGAAACGAGAGGATACTTATTGCGAGCGATAGTCAGGCGGCAGTTAAGGCTCTCTCATCATTCGAGATCAAGTCCTTTTTGGTTTTGAAGTATGTAGAGAGGGGTAATGCTCTGGCGGAGGTTAATAATGTTCAACGGATGTGGGTATCAGGGCACATGGGGGTCGCAAGAAATTAGGAAGCTGATCATCTGACCAGAACTGCCGCTGCCTCGACCCTCATAGGCTAAGAGCGCACCTGTATAAACATAGGTCACGTGTGGCCAACCGACGAGTAAATACATTCACTATCCCTGGGATCTATTATGAAATTCATAGAGTTTCTAGGGCTAGTCGAGGTGTTGTGATGAGCTAAGCGCACAATAGATCTGCCGGTCGCAGTGCTATACCTAACTAACTATCGTTTTAGCCCTTTTCATGTCAAAGCGTAACGAGGCCTAAGAAAAAAATGTTCTCTTCTTTCGACAATAATATAATCTGGGGAAAGTTATTTCGAAAACCACTTGGTTTTCTGGAGCAATGAACTGATGTCTGGAGGTGATAGATAGATATCTAATGCCTATATCCATATGTAGACCCTTGAAATTCTTGTCCAAATTACGTACTTTTGCAATCAATGTTATCTCATTCCCGAAACTTACCACCCCTTTTAAAGTAGTAGGCCATTTTAGCTTGAAATTACCAACGCATTCGTATTTAGTGCTAGCGATTTTATGTGATGTGTTGATTGTCACACGATGACAGTTTGATGTCCATTGCATGCAACAGACATGAATGTTGTTGCCACTGCTGCCGCTAGCGTAGCGTAGGCCAAGCACGCACATTGCGATCGACTGTAAAGCACTTTTCTGAACTTATAAGAATGCTAGTTTGTGTGTTGTGGCACATTTTTAATGTAGATATACATAGCAATATCAGTACGCGCTATTAAAAGTGGCATAAACATTGAAGACATGCGGGCAATGACAAAAGACAGCAACAACCAAAAGTGCAACTCCAATGCATTCGAACATATATACTATACATACATGCCACATATAAAGGCGATCAAAGCACTTGCAGCTAGCAGAAAACTATTCGTTTTTCATGTTTTCCTCTAAGTATTATTTGTTTTTGTTTTTTGGTTGGTTACTCGCCTCATATGCCACCGCTTGGCGCCATAGGCTTTTACTGCCAATAATTTTAAAGATTTGGCAATAAAAATGCAATTACCCAAGCAGCAAACAACGATCGACCAACCAAGCAGACTGTCAGTCAAGCGCACAGCTGCAGTTAAACAACAGCAACAACATACCTACCTGCCACACAAATTAACCGAAGTGCAACTTGAAATATTCGCGAAAAGTTAGATCACTCTCAGCCGCTGGTCGTATAATTTTTGTGTGTGGCAGCCATCGTGGGTTGTTCGTTGGCATCAAGCGGAGAGGGTGACAAAAGTCAAAGTGCTGCAAGTGCATTTAAAATCGCCGGATTTTACTACGATATCCCCCAAACACTAAAACCATTTATGCAAATCGATAAAAAATAGAAATATATTCGCCAAAGCTCCACTTTGCACTCCATCAAAACAAACATGAACAGGAATTAGTTTTCTCACCTTCAGCACTGTTGGGCACTTGTGCGCGCGCCAATCTTATTGAATAAATTTACATTAATAGATACTACGAGTATGTATGGCCACCGCAAGTGGCAACACTAATACCTGCTGACGACTGCCTAATTGCTTATGCTGTACAGCTGTACAGCTGTGTTGTTGTATTTTGTTTTTGTGCTAATTTCTTGTTTTATTTTTAATTTTTGGTTCTATTTTTGCTACCATTCAACAAAAAAAAAACGATTGCCTTCAATATATTTACAAGCATTAGCGATTTTTTTCTCTTTCAAATTAATACAACAGCATTAAAGTAATTCGAAAATTGATCACTTGTGTGCAATGAAATGAATTTTGAAGTGAGCTACAATGGCAGCCACAGCAAAGGAAGGCTGCAACATATGCATGCAATAGCAGTCAAAATTTCGACACCAACATAATTTACGAAAATCAATGCAACAACAACAATAGCAAATGAATTTCGGCGGCGAACGTACAGGCTAACAGGCAACTCGTGCCAAGGATGTCAACTTCTTGCAAAGTGACCAGCAAAATCTGCAAATGATCTGCCGCTGTGGTATCGTTCAGTCAAGTGGAAGTGTGCTGTGTGCGATAGTACAGATATTGCAGCTTTAATGACCGGTGCTGTATAGCGCAACCCAGTAGGAAAAAGAAGGCTTGTCATATCACCATACAGACCTAAATATTAGTTTAACTTCATTCATCCTTGTAACCATCAAAATACTGCTACATATTAGGTATAAGCTGAGAAACGCAACTTCATTACACAAAATTAAGATTTCCTATGTCAAAGGCAAATCGACAGATTTTGCCCTACCGCCTACGAACTGATCCCAAGTGCACTGGCCCAACGAGGCATAGATCTCTCCACTGTCGGCTGGAGCGACACCATGCTCCGTGAGGTGTTCTTTCTCCTCTACTCTGGTCTCCCGTGGAGGCTGACCTCTTAACTAAACTACAGGAAAGTGGTTACGATGTAGTTGGATAAGCGGGCGACCTAGTAATTATTGTGACAGAAAAGTTCGACAGCATTGTAGCAGACTTATGAATGCAATTCTGCGCGTCGTATGAAGCTGGTATGCCAACGACGAGGGCCTCAATTTAAACGCCGCTGTTCTGGTACCGTTTACTGCAAGGTGCAAGCCGGACCCTGGTTCGATTAGCCTTGGTGAAACAGTGCTTGAATACTTCGACGAAGTAAGATATCTCGGGGTTGCCCTGGATAAGGCTCTAAGGACTTTGTTCGCGAATAAAAATAAGACTAGGTTTACTTTACACAAATAATCTTTACTCGGTTGTACTCGTTGCCGTTCTGCATACTCGTTGTACAGCTCGCTGACAACGGTGTTTAGTGTACAGGTTGTTTACTGAGAGTCTACCGGAGCAGTATTCGATCGTAACCACACGTAAGAGGCCATCGATCCACGGATAAAATTCGACGATTCGGCCAATACACGTTGAAGGCTCTGATGATAGCGGAGTTGATTTTCTACCACGTCTGTTAGCGGTTTGGATCTAAGGCACGCCTCGATGCGCGTCAACAGTGTGCTGAGATGATGAAATATCATAGCTTGACTGCCGACGATTTGCTGAAGAATTTGCTTTGCCAATCGGACAGCGACCTACCAAAACCCGCAATAGCCTCGGCAGCTGAAGAAACGGTCGAAAATCACCAGAATTCTTTAGTACTCAAGTCTTCTGCTAATTCAATGTGAAGCGCCTTAGTGCACATACATACGAAAGTAACGGCATATGTTTTGTTGCGTTTGCTACCGTGGCGTACGTATAATTGTCCAGCGTAGTCCACACCAGTGTTGGTGAACGGTGGCGCAACCACGACTCGAGATCGGGGCAAATCCGCTATCTACTGCTGCTGAATAGTACGCTCGTTCAGTTTACAAATTTTGCATCGATACAAGCATTGTTTGACTATTGACCGCCCATGGACAATCTAAACCTACCCTTATAATTCCATGCTCGTGCATTTCACATTGTCAACGCGACGTGCCTTGACCAAGCAACTAACAAGCAAATACGCTGAGCAGAGTTTCAGGCTTGGTATTGTAATGGGTTTGAGCAGAGCTGTCTTTGTTCGAGCAGTAACTAAAGTGACTCGTATTTCCCCTGTTGGATCCACACTGTGCGCTTATATAACTGCTGAGTAAGCTTTGGTACTAGCATCCCCGAACCCATGCAGGCAAACAATAGACGTCCAGGTCATTCCCAGCCACCGGGGTCGGCGAAGCTCGCCTATCGTGGGAAGCGCGGTGTGGAACTTAAGCCATTTTTTACGTAACTCTATAGGTAATGGTATGTCCCAGTCGATTTTAGTAGCCCATGTTAGCTGTATGAGGATTTTTGCCATCACTGTCACTGGAGCCAGAAAGCCAATATGGTCGGAAATTTTCGCAACATCTCTGCAAATACTACGCTTCGTTAGAATGAGATTTATATCAGTTAGAGTTACCTTGACCCAGTGCCGTTGCATATTCATCACTTAAGCCTAGTTCGTTTGCACCTGTTACCCAGCCTGAAAAAGTACTATGTCTTTGGAATTAAACTTTCGGAGGCACGCCATTCTGCAAGACCAGTCTTTAAAAAAAAAGAACCTTTCAACGAACTCAGTAAGGACCTTTGTATTTTAAGGATAAAATTTATCAAAATGTCTCCCTTGAAGATACCAATGAAATATTTCCTACTGGTTATTGCGAACTCACAAAATTTTTGGGCGCACATGTGCCCCGGCACGTTGCATGCCGCAAATAAGAAAATACAAATATGCCTACCTACATATATTTTCGACATGATATTAGTGCACACTGACATACATAAGTAAATATATGTGTTACTTGTTAGTTTTTATTAACTATTACTTGTTGAATGTCCATAAACACATTCATATTTAGATATACATACATATGTATATGCCTAGATATATATACATACGTCCTTTCTTGTACATATATATACTCGTAAGCTATATGTATTATTTGTTATTAGTATTGCTTCGCTGCTTGCTGTCGTTCGCCTGCCTTGAAGCGATAATTAACAATTCATTAGTCGCTCAAAAAAAACAAAAAAATTCATGTATTTTTGCCATAGTCACTTATTAATAAGTGCCACACGAAACCACATGCAACACTGACCGAATTTTCGAAGCTTATGTGCAGTATGTAGGAATTAAAGATTTTCTGAACCGATGGAGGTTATAGCACACATACATACATATGTGCATATCTATGTAAGTACCTACATGCATAAGCTTGTGTTTTCAGTTTTTTAATTACAGGTATAAAATAAGCTACTCCAAATAGTAACAAATTTATTTAATTTGCTTAAAAATTACCGCTCTTAATTACTCTATGTGTGGCACATACTCACATGGTCAGCATGCCAGTAGATTTTTATGGAAGCACATTTTCAACAGTATTCACCAATAAGTTTTTTTTTTAATTTTTATAAATCTCATATATCAGAGTAATAGATTTCGAAATTTCGTCATACTACTTCGCAACCTCGGCAGGAGTGCCCTAATCTCTGAGTAATTGCGTAAGCAACATTTTAAATTGTGGAAAGATCTCGGAGCAATGGAGCTTTAAAAAGGTCTCGTGGAAAGAACATAAGGTAGAAGGCAAGTGGGAGGTTTATGGTTAATGAAATTAGGAAGAATATCAGCCATATTAACAGCCTATGCGGATGTCGGTACAGCCATCTTTAGCGGCCCTCAGCCCTCTGGCGAATAGACAATGAAAGTCATTAGCGGCTGAATTACAAAAGTGGCACTGAGCGTTAACTACTTATTCACAGACCTAAATTAGGAGTGACAACTCTGCAACCAAAGCCAAGCACAAAGTCCAACAGCCAACAGTTGTGGACATTCAATTTGGAGAAGGGCTCAACGTCATCACATATGCACATACAAGAGGATGTAATGCTGCATTAAGGCTTTACGTCTGCGCTTCCACATAGGATATTCACGATATTAAATATACATGCCACCCGCGGACTTGGTAGCTAAGAACACTGCGATTACAACTGCCGCAAGCCTTTTTGTCTTGCGTCAACTAAGATTCAATCCAAATGCTCATCGTATCATATGCTATAGCATCTTCATTTACAGGCAGAATAGGCTATGTAACCTCGCAGTTCAGTTTCGAGAGGTCTCTTAGAGCTGCCATAGACATCAATGGTTGGCGCGCGGTTTGCATAGCCGTGATACCATGCCTATCAACACTGATAATTGGTCTAAGCGATTCTGAGCGAGTCCACAAAGTACGCCAGTGGTTCCGCAAATCCGCAGGGATACTGCAGCAAGTAAATCCACTCAGTAAGCGGATAACCATATATGGCCGACAGGCAGCGGGCACAGATCTACCGGGTGGTTTTCAAACTAGATTTAGCGATAAACAAAAAGCCAACACTAGGGCCCGTAACTTCCTTTTTCTCTATCTGAGAAAGAATTTCGCCACCACTCTGTTCAATCTTTTCAAGGCATACCTGATTGTTTTGCAAGTACCAGCAACGGTTCTCATGAGCGCTGTTTATATGGTTGGACAGGTCTAAAGGCGCCTTGCATGCGACCAGATTCATTCTAATGTGCCCAGTATTTCAACTTTTGTTTTTTTTTTTAATATGGTTAGGACTTGTGTAATCCCCTATTGCAACGGGTTGACTTTGCTGAACGTGTAGTAGTTTAAAACTCTAGCTCTATGATAAGCTAATGTTGCACAGCGAGTAATAAGGCTTTCCATTTATTCCTTATTTTCTCCACAAAATCTCTAAATGACTGTACTACACAGGCCAAGCGTTAACATGTGTTTGTTTCAAGCATAGTGGTCTATTCTTCAGTTTTCTTCAAATTAGTATCAGCACAGATTCAGCTAAGGAACTTCTTTGATCAATGGTGTTCCTCTAAACTGTCCCAATGGCAAGCAGTGCAGGATTTTGCCCACATGTTAAGATCCCTTTTGGTGTTATTTTTATTGAATTCAAAGAATGAACTGGGTCCAATGAATGGGGATTCTGCCCCTATTAAGCATGGAGATCCGCCTTTTCATTGCCATCATAGCCCTCATGATCAGGAACCCAGATTAGGCAGACTCTATTCTGGGTGGCTACATCATTAAGTGATGTGTGGCACTCTATATAAGTTTTTGATGAGTATAGGTGGTTATCTAAGAAAAGATTGAATGTCCAAGAATATAGAGATTGTTTAGTAAGACATTGGTGGTCTCAAGAATGACAAATAGTTGAAGTAAGAATCTACTTTGCACTTGCAGTAGAGCAGGCACGTACGTTTCAAAGGCCCCCAACCAAAATCCCTCGTAATTTTACCAGATGCCAGTCAGCTCCAGTTCCTTTTTTACTCTTGGAAGCGTCGATAGAATTTTTTTTTTTTTTGAGGTCTACAAGAGAGTGTCTGAACAATTACATGGAAGAAAAAGTTCAGACCTAGAACGATGAATCCGCCTTAATTTCTTATTTTCCAAAAAAGAAATGGTATTGTTCTGATAAGCTCCTACTTATGCAAGTTTCTATTCCAGAACTCTGATCTTATAGATTGAGAGCGGATGCCGTGAGTAAGATTTAGACAAAAGTATCAAGTTCTTCGTCTACTTTCCATTATTGCAAACTGGTTTAATTAAATAAGCTTCTAAAATTAATTCAATTCACATTTATTGTCGAACAATTGTTTCATTTGCTTACAACATACCGTGATCATAACGAACGATCAATAATTTGCGACTAATTATTGCAGCACTTTAGATTTATTACAAAACATCAGTCAGTAAGCAGCAGACCATCAGCCAACACACCGACGAGCTGCGCACAAAGCTTCTAATAAACTTGCAAAAATTGCCTATCGATTGCAGTCTCAATAGTTGCATGCCCACATACATACACACATAGATCAAATGATGATCGTACGATTTGATGCCGTAAAAAGTGATCATGTCGCACGTCAACGCTCGAATGCATTTAATTGACTGCCGTTTGGCACAAAGTGGCCGCGCGCGCACTTACAAGAAGAGAAGTCGGCGGCGAGCTAACACAATAATGTTGATGGTTTGAATGCGTTGTACCATTGCCGCTCGGCAACTTGATTTAGACATGAAATTATTGTACCATAGCATAATAGATAGATACTGGTTATCAGCAGCTCTAAGTATCCGCAAAATACAAGTTAAGCTTTTTGTAAGCGCGCAGTCAATCAGTTATTTAGTCAGTCAGTCGTTCACTCAGTCAGCCGGTCAATTGAAGTTGTTGTAAGCTGTCGTTGCAGCTGCTGCTGCTGAAGTATTCGATTGCCATCTATTAGAAATTGTTTGAAATTATTGTAAATTTGTTACTTGCCAAGTGAAGCACTCCAACTGCATCAGTACGAGCAATATGTGTACGTAGATATTGTTGAGCTGTGTACTCTTCATCGCCTCTTGTACGTACATTTGTCGTTAACACTGTTGTACAGCAAGGTTGTTGCACGTGCTACGCATACAAAATGTGTGCCATAAATAACATTTGGAGAAGAAGAAGAAGAATCGTTGGCCACTTGTGCAGTACAACGTTTTTGCTTGGTGTCGACACTACTCAGTTTATATGTACATTTGCTTATACAGCACTTTTAACTAAGCACTTCAGTATGTATGCACGTATGTATGTACATTTGTATTTATGTATGTTTTAGTTATCGTTTATATCCTTATTTATGTCATTACAAGTTCCTACGTGCCTCCTCTGTTTGCTGAGATCTAGGTGAAATGCTAATGCTTTGTACTAAGAATAATCACCACTTTTGAAGCATTCTCGAGCTGTCTTGCAAACTAGGTGAAAATTCTCAAAAATATATGTAATCATGTCACATGTTGGTCATATCATTTAATGTTGATTTTATATCTCTCTAACCTTTTAAGGATTTATTTGATTTGCGCCATCAAAACGGTAATAATTTGCTGAATTAACGCTTTAATGTACATTATAATAAATCCGTTATGCACATATGTAAAGGTATATGTATACTAATTTCATTTTAAAACTCTTTTTCAGAATGTATCTTGCTTTCAATGCAAAGTGATTGCACCAACAAGTGGGTTTACACTAGTTCACAGGCTAAGAATTGTACTTGTTCAAAAGATTTCACGTTCACTGCAAGCAAAAAAGAAATTCCGATCCACAATTTTTTTTGAGACTGAGATGGTATTGACTGGTATATCATCTTAACAGGACAACTCTGGCAACTGTCTTTGAACTCACCACAGTCTCTCGCATGGCAAAATTCTTTACAAAAAAAAATAAAAATATCTATTATTTTTAAAACAAAAAAAATATCTAAGAACTAAAAGAAAATTAAATCAAAACAGCAAAAGAAATTAAATTAAAAGCAGAAACCAAAAAGAAAATAAGTTCCTTAAAATTAAATTAATTAAAAAATAATAATAATATACTTCCTGAAAAAAATAAAACTTAAAAATTAAAAAATTTACATTAAAAACAAGTAAGAAATTCTAAGTTCGGGCGGAGCCGAACATTAAATACCCGGCGCAAGTATTAAATATATGTTTTTTCACCTTTCCGAAACCTTCCGCTAGATGGTAAGCCGCAATTTTGAGTAAATTAGCGTCCTTCAATTTCGAAATATTGAATTTTCAAGCATTTCTGAAATTTACCGTTATATGAGAAGCGGCCGTTATTTTAGTCCGATTTCAATAATTTTCAACGTTTTGCTTATATGTGGCAAGCACAATAACCACACAAATTATATTACGCCCATTTTCCAAAATTTTACCATAAACGTATTTCATGGTAAAGAATTGTTGCAAGCATCAATTTTGAATAAATTAGCTTCAATATTTACTGATTTATCGAAGATTTTGTATTTCTCTAAATTACCATTATATGGGATGTGGGCGTGGTTATTGTCCGATTTTAAAAAGTTTCGGCGATTTTTTATGCTGTACCAAGGCCAACAACTGTGCCAAGTTTGGAAGAAATTGGTGTAGCGGTTACCAAGATATACACATGTAACCATAAGTGGGCGTGGCTACGCCCATTTTCCAAAAATTTATAATATTCTTATTTTTCGTCTAAAAATTATTGTAAATATCAATTTTGAGTGAATAATCTACAGTAGTTACTAAAATATCGCTGTTTTCGTATTTCTGGAAATTACCGTTATATAGGAAGTGGGCGTGGTTATTGTCCGATTTTTAAGATTTTCGGCCATTTAGTATATTGTATCATGGCCAACAACTGTGCCAGGTTTGGAAGAAATTGGTGTAGCGGTTACCAGATATACACATGTAACCATAAGTGGGCGTGGCTACGCCCATTTTCCAAAAATTTATAATATTATTATTTTTCGTCTAAACATTATTGTAAATATCAATTTTGAGTGAATTATCTTCAGTAGTTACTAAAATATCGCAGTTTTCGTATTTCCGGAAATTACCGTTATATGGGAAGTGGGCGTGGTTAAAGTCCGATTTCGCCCATTTTCAATACCAACCTACCTTGGGTTAAGGGAAACCTACATACCAAATTTCGTTGAGATATCGCAATTTTTTCTCGAGTTATCGTGTACACGGACGGACGGACAGACGGACAGACGGACAGACGGACGGACAGACAGACATGGCTTAATCGATTTCTTTTTTCATCCCGATCATTTATGTATACATTTGTCTATATCTATCTCGATTCGTTTTGGCTGTTACAAACAACCGTTATGTGAACAAAATTAATAGACCCTTGTGCACAAGTGCGCTCGGGTATAATAAAGTAAATTAAAAGAAAAAAGTGCAATAAGTTTCTTAAAATTAACTGAACCTAAAAAAATATTACATTTTTAAAACAACAAAATTTAAAATCAAATGAAAATCATATTAAAAAGAAAAAAATTTAATTCAAAAAGACATAAAATGAGTTTCTAAAATTTAAATAAAAAAAAACCAATTAAAAAGATACAAAATAAGTTTCTAAAAATTAAGGGAAGTTAAAAAACTAATATTCTTTTTATATAAACAAAACCTAAAAATTTTAAAATTAAAAAAAAAAAAATTATAAAAAGACAATGTGTCATGCAGCATAATAGATAACCGAATAAGTTGGAGCGGTCCCATAGAAGCTCCGTCTCTTTTTTCCATGACCCATGGTTTCACTCGGATTGGTTTCCGCATCTCGCGCATGGATTTCTCACGTTGCCAAGAGTGCGCGAGCGAGGAGGCAAGAGTCGGGATTGAGTATGGAGTGCAACTGTAGCTACAACCCAGAACTAGGACGACTATACCCCATTTCACTCCAGTAACTGCATACCTAGAGGAAATGCTATGCGCCATTGCACGAAGATAGGAAAATCAGCTTCTCACTCATTCGTCATTTACTCTGGATAATTACCACAGTTGCCATGGCGAAGAATAAATTGAAAGCGTTGTACATTAGCTAGCCAATGGACTTACCCTGATTGACCGTAGGATGTAATCGGTGCAAACATCTGAAATATTACCATTGGTGATCTTATACGCAAATATTTCGGAGAGCAAGCGATCGTTTCAAATTGGCATTCTGCTGCACTTGCTACATAGCTCAGACTTAGTTTTACCAAACATATGACATAGGCCCGAGAAATAAGTTTTTGAGTCACGGATCGGATGTGTTTTTGCAGAAAAAATATGCTGTGTAAGTAGGTTTACTTCGCGATACTTTATCTGCTTTTAATAATTTGTAAAATGTTAATTAGTTAAAACATAACTAAATTGCAACTGCTGTAGTTAATCTGTCCATAAAGCGTTCGCTGTATTGTGCGAAGTCGAAACAAGTAAAATAAATGTTACAATTTGCAAGCTTAAAACACATTTCGGCTTCTCCCTTTAATTAACATAAACAGCCAGTATAATCCGCTTAAGTGCATAAATCTGCACTTTGCGAAAAATCCATTTAAGAAAGCTGACTGAGTATAAACTCTTGACACAAAGGATGTAAACACAATGCCAACCAATTCGCGCCTTAATTAGCAAACAGTTAAGACTATTTTAAATGAGCTACTCAGCAAAGGCGTTGTTGGGTAGTTGTGGAAGAATATGCGACTATTTATAGATTAAAAGTCGACTTATTTATGACATTTAAAGGTAGTGTTGGAAATGAGGATTGCAGGCTAGAACACACATTCATACATAAACCCTCCATGGTACGCTTGTTTGACTGAAAGTAGCACAAAAGTGCGTGACTATCAACACGTTTGATAAATGATCCATCGATAGCATCGACTGCGAAGCGTGTATGGTAGATGGAATAATAAAGCGTTCGAGACTTTAGAAAGGAAGCTCGACTGTTGCTTTTAGATATACTCGAATTTATGAACCTATCCGTTCTTAGTGGTCCTACGTTGCCATTTAAGCACGTAAAGAGTCATATGCATACATACATATACTTACTATGTATGCATTCACGGGTACATGGTTAAGACAATAAGCTGTCTGATCTTGCTTCGATCTTTACTTAACCAACTGATCCCGAACTGTCTGTCCATAGTGCCTTTTCAACTGCCAAGCAACTGCACCCGTTGTTTGTTTCGTTTCTGCTGATTTCAACAGATTTTGCTTTTATATTACTGTCGGTCAACCATTTACGCATAATTAATAAATTGCCATCAGGGGTACCCTTTTTCTTAAGCTCGTATGTAGAAGACGCGTACAGAAGGTGGTGGCATGGTGAAGATCAGCGATAATAATATTTTGCTGCGCAGTTATGAATTGGAAATTAAAAGCACATCCTTTTACGCGTTGAAGAAACCGCAACGATTCTTTAGTTTCGATTGTGTTTTTCGTCGTCATTCGCCACAGTTACTACAAATCGCATAGGGGAGTGAGCACTTGGCACTGCGATTGAATGTTAGCGCTCGGGCGGCGATCGTACCTTACAATACATGCATATTAGGGCGGGTCAATTTGTATTGGAGGTATTTTCGACTATGCGCTTATAGCACAGAAGGATTCTACGTGTAATTCTAAGCAAAATTTCCGAATGAACCATGGGCCTAAAATTAATTTGGAGTTTGCCAAATTGCGAAAATAGGTTTCTTAGCGCTTTGCTGTAGTGTCGTAAAGAAGTGCTTGAATTTTGTATAAAAACATACTATAGGGGGTTTTTTTAGCATGAGGAATCCATTTCTGCACTTATGTGAAAATGTACAGATTTTCTTCGAAACCTATTTTCGCAATTTGGCAAACACCAGATTGATTTGAGACCTATGGTTTATTCGGCAAATTTGCGTAGAATTACACGTAGAGCCGTACTTTGCATACCCGCATACAAAATTGTCTCGCCCTAATGCATATACGATATTTATATATATATGTATAAACAATGCGTACATATACCCGTTTTTTTCTTTCGTAGAACTTCGTCCATCTACTCAGCATTTCCAAATTGCTAGGGCAGCCACTTCACCAAGTCAGCAACGGAGTAAAAAATTGCATATCTATATTTATAATACTTTTTTTTGCATGCATGTATGTGTGTCAAGTTCAAAAAATATAAATATAACTGCCCCAGACATGGCATTAAAATTAATTCAGTTGCGCTCATAAGACAATCAATAAAAATTAAAACACTAAAAGGAAGAAAAATTCAAGTGACTTTGCGTTGTTCGGCCACTTCTTGAGCGCTTGTGTCCGTTTGGCAACTTAACTTTGATACGATAATGCCGATCAGTTGTTGTGTTAAATCTTGTGCATAACAAAGGCTAAGCCTTGCTTTATATTCTGTTCGTTCTTCGCTTTTATTAATTCATGAATGGCTCAGGTTAATCAACTCAAGTTTAATTTGATTTCATATAGCGGATGTGGTGGTTTTTGCATCGGAAGGCAGATTAATGGCATTCAATTAAACAATAAAAATGTATCATATTTTTTTTTTTGGTAGACGTAACAGAAATAAAGATTTTATTAAACAGCAACTGTAAATATAATTACGTGGTATAACAATGATGCAAACCTTTGGTTAGGTTGTGGTTAGACTAACAAGGGGCCAATCCGTGCTCTTTCTGGTAGAATCAGCTTTGATGTGAAATGTTTCTCTTAAGCTAAGGAAAGCCCATTACACTCTAATCAGATCGATTTGTACGGCAAAACTAAAAATCAGTGAATCGTTTGTACTTGTATTTATTACGCAAAAGTCTTGCCTTTATTTTATGTCATTGAGGCACATTGTACGTGTTGCATGAATACTTATGCAGGCCGGTTCCTTACAAATGCAACATATAAGCTCTGTTTTTAGTTCTTGTTCATGGTCTCCTCCCTCGCTTAGTCCACGTCCTTATCACTTCCACCTTAGCTGGTCTGCCAGATCCCAATCGTTGTGGATCAATCAGAAAAGGATATTGCTCTTTTACAAAATCTAGGTAATTGGTAGAATTACAGTGGTCGAAAAAATTTTAGCCGCACCACATTTTGTCAAGTTTTAACATATTATTTTTGTTGTTATTTAATTTTGGAAAAAAAAATTTACTTTTTCTCTGAAAATTTTTACTTTTTTGGTTACCATATATTTGAAAAAAATGTCTCTGTACTTGGGAGGTTTTTAAAGTCTGCACAAAATTAGGGCGTTTTCGCAAAGCTATATTTATACCAAGGAGCACTGCAGACTTTAACAAATTAAAAAAAAAATTAAATTATATCCCTAATATGTATGTATGTATTCAAACAAGCCAGCATAAAATTCATGTGGGGAATAGCCTTTTTATTTTTATTTGCTTACTAGCCGGCCTCATATACTTGAAGCTTCGCCGAACGGCGTGGATCTGATAATTTTTTAGACAGGCGGCAACTCTACTAAAAATAAAACCTTAATACACATCTGAAGGCCAAGCTCTCCCATTGGATGCCACATTTTTTATAATTGAATGAACTGTGCAAATCTGATGGCAAAAAATGCCTTCGTGTATTATATTTAAGATATTAATTTTTAAAAATAAAAGGTAATTGCACATCCGGAGGCCATCTCTTTTCATTTGGTACTTAATTTTTTAGTTCAACGAAAGGTGAAGATCTTATAATTTATAAAAAGGTGGCAACCCTACTAAAAAAATTATACATATATCATTTAACACCCAGAGGCCAATCCCTATTATTCGATAGCCAATCTTTTGTAATCCAAGGAACAGTGGGAATCTTATAATTTTTTAGACAGGTGGCTACCCTATAGACATTTTAAGTACTAGAGATAATACTCCTATCGATATATGTTGTAATAAAAAAATCTCGTCAGAATCCGTTCAGTTGTTTTCGGAATTAGCATAGTCAAAAAATTTCAACTTTGCTTTTTACACATGTACTATGTAAGGATAAGATAGTAATTTTTAAATAGGTGGCAATCCTACTCAAAATATGAAAGTTTTTGTGCATGCGAAGGCCATGCTCTTTCATTTGGTATCTCATTTTTTAATCCAAGAAACGATGAAGATCTTATAATTTTTAAACAGGTGGCAAGCCTACTCAAAAAAAAAATAAATAAATTATTGCACATCTAGAGGCAGAACTGATTCCTTCCCTTATTATGATTGAACCTATTTTGGTAGAAAAGTCTAAAGGCTCTGTTATGCATACTTGGCATTGCATGCACTGCTATACCATTTTTACGTAGAAATCAAAAACCAACAGACTTTTACGTATGTAGTACTGTGCGTTGGGTAACCGCTTACACGCGAAGCTCATTTAACAGATTCCTTATGTGACAACTCTCAAGCAATGCCAAGTATGCATAACGGAGCCTTAACGCAACAGCCGTTGAGTTTTGTTTATCTCTCATTTTAAATTAAAAATATCATAAAATAATTGCTGTAAATCATTTGGCTAATTTTCAAAAGTCAAGGATTCACAAACTTCCGCTTGATCGACCGAGCAATTGTTGATCCCTGTGAAAGGATCATTAGGAGAATAGAGAATGAACAACAAAGGAACCTTAGGAAACTTAGGAAAACTAATCTTAGTTTATCGAAGGGACATAAAATCGCAAAGTAGAATGTAAATATACAAGTACGTATGTATATATGTGTACGTGAAATACGAAATAATAATGAAATGGACAAAGAAGACTATTAGAAATTCCATTGATTTCTTCTTGACAAAGGCGCTGTTGGTTTCTGCCAACTCTTGTATGGGTAAGTAAATAACCATAGTATACCATTTGGTTTAGTTGTACACAGTTTCTTTCTTTTGAATTCCGAAATGTGAATGTAAATTTTAACTTCCTTTGCAAACAACTAAAATTCAAAGCCAAATATATTTTTCATTAGCAAACCACCTGGACTTCCAGCTTGTTTCCAGTTTATTGTGGAGTCTTTGTTTTTCCATCTCAATTTTATGCATTTGTTTCTGGTATCAAGCAATGTTCTTATTTTCTAATTCCATTGATAGCCTTTTTTAATTTTTATTTCCTTTGTATAATTAAAAATCTGCTACGGTCAACACATAAAACTTATTTGTGTACATACCTATGGTACATACATATCTGCATGTGAAGCAATAAATTAAATGGCAGTATTTTCAAAATATACAAACAACCAAACAGCAGGGTTGTCCGCTACATACACAAATGCAGACATGCTTTTAACAGCAAACCCTTCGATCGCAGCTAAAATTTAAAAATAAATCAACCAACCCAATAATTTTCCAATCTTTATGCAGCGCCTTAGCAATCTACCTGCTGCCACTTTTGTCTCTACATTTCCATTCGTTTGGCTTCCTTGTGCGTAGCAAATCACTCTGCGCATGCGCAGTGTATGCACATACATATCTATGACTTGCATGTGTTTTCAAGTGTTCCATACTAGCGCACAAACAGCTCCTACGATCCCTTTTTCGTTCGTCCATTTTTTTTTGTCAAAATACTAAAAAGTTTTAAATTTCTTGGAAATAAAAGCATGGCAGGTAGACATTTTTCTTTGCCATTTGAAAAGTCTGACGCCTGCATTTGTACATACATATATTGTTAGTGTATACACAAAGGTCCACTATATGAACCATCCTTTTTGTATAGTCATGTGCATGTGCGTTTGCTTTGTTGAAAAAAGGTTATTTGCTTGTGTTCCGAAATCTATGCTTTGCTTTTGTGATATCGCTCGTTTGCTGTACACCCTTGTTGTTTTTGCCTTGGCTGTACTTTGCTATAGGACTTTGTATTAACTCTAGTTCATATTATGTACATAATTATGTAGGAAGTGCGCCGTCTGTTGGTCGCCACTTAAGTGAAAATTTACCAAAAAAAAAATATTTTTCATTAAAGCATAGTCAGTTGTAATCGCCTTCATGCATTTCAATTAAGGGTACAGTTTCTTACTCCGACCTCTGATTGTGTTTCCTTATTGATACTGATTATTTTCCTTTTTGCTCAATTTAATTTTATTCTATACATTTTTGAAAAGGATTCATCAAGTTTAATAATACGAAAAAATTTTTACTCAATCACACTTTTTCAATGGCTTTTCCGGCAATTACTACAGGTCAGTAAAAAAGTTGACAATCTTTTCATAGAAACGTCAACCGAGTATTTGTGCCAGACGTGTGGCTAAATCAATTTTGAATTTTCCTTCAAAGGCGCAGTAGTCTGGAATCCAGATATTCTTCGCATTAGTAAAGTCTAAGAAGGTTCAGTCGCGAATAATACTTTAATGGCAGACATTTGTATTACGGTGCGATATTACGCACGTTAGCAACTGACCTTCTTACCGCCGTGTATATCCAGGCTACAAAATTCCACTCAAGCTTTTAACTCCTTCCGATAGCCCTTGATGTTGATGTTTGTAAGTTCATCCGGCAAGGTAAAAACGAAACAAGCACAGCGCCGAAACTGGTTGGTCCCTAAACCACATATGACAAGGTACCCAAGGCCTGGGCGGTGTCGATGATTCCCTTCCTTTTTTCTAAGGAAGAAGCGTACTGTTCTAATGATTACCTCCGCAGATAAATTATGTTAACCGCTGGAAATTTACTGAGGTGATTTGTAAGATGCGAGTTGATTCCACCCAATCCTGCTTTAAACAGTTGTAGCAATTAACCGAATACCCTTCCGAAAGTTTTAACAGGATCGAGAATTGCTATTTGGTTAACCAACAAAGCTCCTTTGACAGCTGACAAAAATGGAAGGTGGCCGATCGATTCTTCAATTAATCCCAATGCAGTAGCTATGTATCTTCTCTGACAGCCAGGCAGCTATGAAAGCACTTGAATGTAACAAATCCAAATCAATACATAGTTAGTGGTTATTGAAGGCGGCCCACTGCACGACAGGTGAACTAGCAAGAAAGATAACGTCCTACTCAGCGATCAATACCGCATTTAACGCGGGTATTTTATTTTTGTAAACTATGGCTGTAAAATAAGGCAAATAAAAGATTTTCAGCGAAGCGAATTTGTAGGATAGGATAGCTGCTGCATTTGCGAATGCCCACCTGTCTTGCTGAACTTAGCGCAGCTAGATGAATTAGTTTCACTTTTAGGGAAAATACAAATCTAAACAAACTTCCCTATGGCATCACAATGTACCCTTGGTGGCCAAAGAATGGCACCTAACAACGTTGCATAATGGTAACCACGGTAACCTAAGCTAAACTACTTCGAAGGTGATTTTGCTCACCACCTCATTATCCAATTGTAGGTTTAAAAAAAAGGCCAAAGACGGTCATCGTCTCCTTTTCAATAAAAATTATGAGGAATGCTACTTTAATGAAACTGTTGTCAATTTCGCCACCGAGGTGTAAAATCTTGGTCTAGTATTGGACTCCAAACGCGACCCCGTGCAGAGCTCCTAAGCCACTAAAGGCGTCTAGCAGGCAAGATTTTGAGGTGTAGCCCAAATATCCTGACATAAATGCAGACCGTGGTGATGCGACCAATAGCGAATTATGGAATAGTGGTTTGGGTTTCGAGAGAAACTACAATGTCTAGCACGTGTATCAATTACGGATACAATCCCCGCTATAAATTGCATATAGGCGAATTCAAGTGACGATATGTATGACCAAAATAGTAGTCTTTGAGAAGAAATTAAAAATGGAGACTTCAGGAAAGCAACCCGCTCTCTGCCATGGAGATACATAACTAGGCCAGTATTCTGCAAAAAGGGAAATTACCGAGCATTTTTCATGTCTGTATTTAAAGATTAATTTACGTAGAAATTACCGTAGGGGGGCTCCTCTAATCCTTAGACACAGTCAAGCGGCATGCAGGACTCTTTTCTCATTTGCGTTATTAAAATGTATCACAGTCATCTGTTAGGGATCTCTATCGCTTTTGCGACTCAGCTAAAGAAATACCATTGCACCCATTCCTTGAGGACATTTAAGGAGCACGAAAAAAGATGAGCTCATAAATTTCTTACCACCAAAAGCTCTACTTAACTTTCTGGAGAATTTAGGATTGGACGGAGTATTCTGAGTAAGTCTGTTAGGTTACAGTTCACACCTCTTTTCTGTGCTCCAAGAAAATTCGAAATCTATGGTATGGCCGTGGAAAACCAAATCTAAGGGGTGTAGTAAGTAGCGGAACCGAATACCGCCTCGGGTAACCAGTTACGTGCAAAATCTATCCGTAATTCTCAAGAACAATAGCAGTGATAACATCGATCAGCTGCCTGTGAAACTTAGAGCACGGACACTCCGTCCTTCAGGGTGCATTGTACCGGAATAGAATAAAAAATAAATTAATGTGTACATTTTCGTGTGTGGCTGAATTTCTCTTTCAATTTGTGATAAGCAGCAAATGAGCAGCTTTTTTAGAGATCGCCGATTCCGGTCGAGCGCTGATCAGTATTCTTTTTTGGATGTTGCGCGGCCCAGGGACCGTACCTGTGTCCTACTATCCATGCGGCTACAGTGGTAGCCATCGTATTGGAATGGTAGCTTCAAAAGTACTAAACAAAACAAGTATGTAAACACCCAACACCAAAAAGCTTTTTGTTGCTATTAACTGTAAAAGCTGTGAAATTGGAACGCTTAAGCTAAGCACTTAAAATGCTTTGTTCTTAAGAGTACATATGACTTTTTTAATTCAACAGCGATAATCAGAAAATAGTGCATATGCGATAGATTTCTAATATTTATTATGAACTCAATAACTGCGTGTCAAGCCAATTAATCATTTCGTTTTCCGATATCTTTAGACAATTGGTAAATGACGCTCTGATACTTAAATACCGTTTATCATAGTGAAACATTAATTTCCAATTCTAACGGACATGTCACGTCATACTGAGATAATTACCATTGAATAAATAATCCAAATAGACAGAACAGCAAACGAACTTTAGCGTCAAAACAAAACTGATAGTTGAAGCAAAAAAAAAAACAAAAAACATCATATTTACTACAAATCAAAAACGAAAACAACTAACATATGTAGCTGCGTAGTATATAAACCGGAAAATTTCCAAACTCAGTTTTTTCCCCCTAACAAAGAATAACGAAATCAAAAAAGAAACTTGTCACAAGTAACCAGGCGTGCATGAAGCAGTGCTCGAGAACGTCCAAAGCTCATCAAAGCACCAAAGTTGTATAGAGTTAAAACACATTAAGTACGTTATGAATGCATAGACCAGCTGCAGCAAAGTGCACGTATGCGTATGTGTATGCATGTGTGTAAGTGTATTTTATGAATATGCAAACAATTTAACCATAATTCCGATAGCCACTCTGAAGTGATGATCATACCATTAGCAGCCACTCTCCGAGTGTGGACAGGAGCTCCCTAACGCTGAGCGAAAACTACTTACATTCGTGTTTGACTTGCCCGTAGTAAGTTTAACTACTATGTGTGCTTATAAAATACATACATATATGCATACATGTGTGTATGTATGTGTAATCAATACACCTAATACCGTTTGCATTGCAACAGTCAAAGCAATTTAGAACTAGTTTTCAAAAAGTAACGTATAAGATAGTGTGATTCTATATAAAATTGAAGAAGCACAAGCGGAGAAAGACGAAGGTAAAAAAACACTTAAATGTGTAAGTATGTATGAATTTAGATATGCATAAACAAACCTACATACATACATACATGCATATATGTACATGAAACAGAACTCTAACAAAGTTACCAACGAAAACAAGAATAAAAGATGCATTGAAGAAAATATTGTACACCTGCACGATTTTGAATCACAGCTTAACAAACTACCAATGACAGCAACAAAATATACGATAACAACAACAGCAGCAACAAGGCAGTAATTACGGCAACAAACTTTATTATTACAACAACGACGGTAGCTTGAACATGAAAAACAAAAATGAAGTTATGGTAAATTGAGTGCCAGCAATTAAGTAGACAAACACAAATACGTATTTGGGAAAAACATAGGAAAACACACACACACACACACACACACATATACAGTAATGTGAAAAATAATAGGGACACGCCATTTTGACCAGTTTTGGTGTTTTTCTTTTGTTTATTTAAAGTATATTATTTAAAAAGAAAAATCCACATATTATCTAAAAAGCAATATAAGTCCAAATTTCAAGCTTTGTAGAAAAACTAAAAAAATTCAACAAATTTTTGCCACAACAAAAAATGTATTAGAATTTTTAGAGAAATTGTAAGTATGCAGTTTTACAGCCCATCAAATTCTAGCTTAATAAATAGCGAGTTTCAAGTGGCTAAGAATTCGGGTTGCGTTTTGATAAATTTTTTGGCTTACTAATTTCTTGCATATAAAAAAAATTACATTTTAACATACTTTGTATGAAAGAAAATGCGTAACAGCGTCAGCAAAAAGATATAACAACCATTAAACAAACAAAATAAAAGTATTCAAAACTGGTCAAAATGTTATGTCCCTATTATTTTTCACGTGACTGTATATATATGTACATTCAAATATGTATATCAACAAAAGAATTGTAAAACCATGAAGTATTAAATGCATTTCCTATCCGAGCTAGAAATTAACGAATAACCCAACTAGTCAATATGCGACTTTAACCCACTTAACCTCCTGACATCCTGTACAGTTCCTCTCTCGGTAGTACCTTCAAGATTGTCATCGATGGGTGATTTAAGCACGAAGCTCATTGTAAGTTACAGTGCTGTTGGAGTACATCAACTTTGTACCACCTTCTGTTCGGCTACTATCGGTTTAAAACAACCCACCATAGTAGGACCTATTTTTTCGCGCAACGTACCCTCTTTCACTGCTTCCACGGCAACCTGAAAGATATTTTGCATCTCTTAAAGGGGGAGTCCCTAACCCAGTGTCGGCTTCCCTAATGAATCCTAAAAGTGCCTTTGTAGGCGAATACTTTATAACAAAGGATTCAGTCACTGAAACTATAAAATGGATCAATCTTTGTCTGGCCTAAGCCGGACAGTGATAGAGAATATGCCCTGAAATTTCATCATCTTCGAGTCAGAGCCGGCATTCTGACTGTGTGATCACATCTATTCTATTCTTTCTGTTAAAAGGCCAGAGCATGCATTCGGAGAGAAGCTGCACCACTGCAGCAGTAGAGAGCCACTAATGCCTGCTTTACATATTCTTTAAAGTTAGAACTTCATGACAGCTTCATATCAAGAATCAAGCACAAGTATTTGACTATATCGGTAAGCGCCAGGCGAACGCCTACAATAGAAGTAAAAGTTGCGTAGATTATGTTATACTTATAACAAAGCAAGTTCTTTCTAACGGTTATACACAGAGTCCACTGTTCGCAGACTGCATGTACACCCCAGGTCCGAGTACTCCTAGATCTTATTAAAAATGGTACAAAGAAATATATTTCTTACTAAAAGTGCAACGTCATCCGCATAGACAATCGCGGTGTCGTTTTTTCTTTAGTTGCTACAGTACTGTGCAATAGCTGACTACTCATTAATGTTAGCGACTTTCACACGCCTTTAACTTTCTTAAATTATTCATTCAATTAATTTATTCAAAGTCTTCTCACCTCAATTGCCAACTAAACGTGACAAAAGCTATTTATTACTTACTTGACGTTTTTTTTTTATCAAGATCATCATATCCTTTTTTAAACTTTTTTTTTATATTTTCCTAATCACCCAGCTTTCTTGCGCCCCATGAACTTGCAGATGCTCAACTGTTAAAAGTAACACCGCGCTGGGTGATTAGAATAAAATCCGACAACAGAGTACGGCATTCACTAATTTCATTAGGCGTCGAATGAGCGACTGATCTTCAGCGTGCTGATCTTTGCCTAATACTAGTTATCAACAGTGTGATGTCCCACTGTGACCTATGCCAAATGGGAATATGCATTAGAGCACTCAATAGCTACAGCCGCAATAACAACAGCGTCAGCAGGGAGCACTTAGCTGCAGGAAGATTAGGGTATCACAAGTAAAGTGCCATAAGAGCTCACTAAATGTGAGAAGGCATTAGAAGAAGAAAAAAGATTTACGGCTTGTTGGTGTGAAAAAATGCGCATAGCAAAGGAAGCTGTGGTAAGCGCAGCGCTTGAGTGTGCAACACGTGTGCGTAAACGCTTCCTTCCCTGATTGGAAAGGATAAGAAGCGCAACGATAAAAAGTGTGAATCACTAATGAAAGAAGTACGCGTATGCAAAATGAAAAAAAAAACCAACAGTTTACTATTTTTTGTTTCACACTGATCCTGCGCGCTGATTAGATAACTGCGTTGCGAACGCGCATCTTTTCATGCAACATGCGAAATATGCGCGAACTGAAGATGATGATGCATCATATTGCACAGATGAGGACTATTTAAAAAAAAAAGAAATGCTAATAGTGAATAGTAATGGATAGCAGGAGGGAAGAACGCTGCTCACACCCGGCAAACGGCTTGCAATGATTTAGCATTTTGTAGGGCGAAAATAGCTGAGAAAATAGAGGCAGCAACACAGGCGTCGTGAGTGTGTGTTCGCCCGGTTGCGTGAGTAAGCGATCGTTAAGTCTGTCGCTCAAATGTTAATCACCTTCTTGCAATCTGCTATTTACCATCTTAGCTAGCGAAACGATTTTTTATTACTTCGCATGCAGTTGCGAAATGCAGCGCATTGAACCCTTCTTAATGAAGAACATCTATGTAAATACCTAGTGCTACATATATTGTGCGCAGATGACATTCGCGATCTATATCTGCGCTAGCGCTAGCCTTCCTCGTCTGCTCGCTGAAATGCTTAATTCGAGCTTGCCTGCGCGCCGTCATTTTATTGTCAATTTTATTATTCAAAACAATTTTTTTTCTTCGCGCGCAAGTAAGCTATGGTTATTCGCTCACACCTCAGTGCTTCGTTTATTGCAGCCTTTTTTTTTTTTTTTTTTTTGTTATTGTTGTTCATCTAATATTTTGTTTTTTTACTATTTCTGTTATCATATTTATGGGCGTATGCGCGCAATCAAGAACACATAAATCGTTTTTATAGCTTCTACATAAATCGTTTTTATAGCGCTTAAGTAGATAACAACAGCAACAACAAAAGAAAACTTGATAAATTAAAGAAAAAGAATGGAATTATCTAAAAAAAAAAGATTGATAGACGCGCTCGCTGGCTGTAAAAAGCAGCAAAATATCAGCTAAGATTTGCTATAAAATGCAAATTACCACTCAATCGCAATGAGCATGCGCATGCGCATTTGTTTAAGCAGAGAGTTTTTCAGGTACATGCCCATAAATATGTAAATATTTTCTGCAGCTGCCAAGCCGCCAACGTGCAGCCTAGCTTCTTCGCGTCGAGGGTTAGTCAATCGATTGAGTAGTTGGGTGCTTTATTCTTCGTGCAATTCGATTTAAATGCGATTAACATGTACACCATTTACGATCAGGGATGCCGTTTGGATCTAAATAGATCCAATTGGATACATTTTTAGGCGAATTTTTGCGGGATACTTATTTTTTCCGATCAGTACAAATGTGGATTCTTTTTTAAATAGGCCAAAAATGACGATACGCGGTTTTGTACTTTAAACGACGATATACATATATAAAGTAAATTATACTCTTTCTGTAGTAATATCTTTCATATCACATATTTTCATTTGTGGATTTAAAAAGAAAGAAGATTTCAATGCAGTTCAAAAAACTAAATTTGATTTATTTAAGGAGACTTTTATGAATTTTACTGAAAAGACTTTAAATACACTCTAAACAAATTTTATTTATTTGCGCATATTAAGAGAGGTAACCAGTTTCCTCTTTTCATGTGTGCAAATTTGCACGCCGTGTAATAAAATTAATCATTGCCTGTTTACTCTTACATACCAAATTTGTCGACAGAGCAAAATTACTCATAAAATGTTTAAAATAAAGTAATGTTTATTATTAGTAGGAAATGAGTAGTCCACTTGCAAACAGCGTTATGTGATTTTATAATAGAAAGCCATAAATTTGAAAAAGTGACTACAACAACAAGTAACATTTAAATTGAATCTTTTTTATTATTACCTGAAAATTTGGATAAATAGGAGCCTTATAAAATTGTAACATAACATAACATGTCATAAGATAACATTAACAGTCTATACGACCTAAAGCAGCTTTCTAAGTTCATCAGAAGATTGATACTTTTGAAAGTTCATAAATAAGTATGATAGCGACTTTTGGAAGAAGACTTAACATTTGATGCAATTTTTTTCAGAATATAAAAAGATTTTGCACTTTGTTGTTAGTGGACATGAAACTACTTTAAATACTGGTACGTAATCCGCCAAAAACTAAGAATCGAAAATATTTTACATAGCGCACTTTGCAAGTAGACTACTCAAATGTATTTGTAGTTTGAAAATTTTTGCAATTTTAAACATTCTATATATGTGTATTTTTTATATTTTAAAGATCCCAAGTTCAAAATCAAATACTGAACATCTTATACGTATATTTATACAGATTCTTGTTGAAAAATAGATACTTTTCAGTAGTAGTTTTACATGCTCTTTTTAGGGTGTACTTGCTACTTATTATATTTACTTTGCAAAATACTTATGCACAAAAAATGTACTTAATAAATTGAAATTACAAATGCTTGATTTTATGCACATGTATTCCAAGTCCTTAGGATGGGTTAAATTATGTCTTTTTCATGAAAATGTTTGGTGTTCTTACAAATTATGAGATGTATATGTAACAAAAAAAAATTGGATACATTTGGATACATTTTTGGCTTGGCCAGGGATACATTTTCTTGAGACGGCGCGGCAACACTGTTTATGATTTATTACCGCATACTGCTTACTATAACCTAAATGTATATTTTAAAACATTCATATACTTGAAATAGTAAATATTATAACTTTGGCTAGATGTTTGCAAGTATCAGAAAAAAAAAGAAATAGATCCATAAAAAATTATACCAAAATGATCAAATGGACGAGCTGAGTCGATTTAGCCAACTCCGTCTGTCTGCTCGTCCGTCTGCCCATGCGTAAGTGTTTCTGTTTGAACGTAATGAGATACTAGTCATATTTTAAGATATCTTGCTGAATTTTATACCGCGGGTGCCTTTTTATAGGGTTTTAGTCATTTCAAAACTTCTATAGAGTGACTCCTGTGCTGGTACATTCAAGAAAAAAGTCCGGGCATAATCCAAAATTTATACAATTATGATCTTTACACTTTTTTTGCAGGAAATTTTCGCAATTTTTGCAACTTGAAATTTGAGTTGAACTGTTCCAAAATACGAAAACGCGCTTCAGGTCGTGCTGTGTTATCATACAATGTTCCTTCATTCAAAAAACTTCAAAATAACTATCTAATTCACGGGAATCATTAAAACCACTGCTTCTGGCGAAACCCAAGAGTTTCTTCTCCACCTTCCCAGACATCTGAGACGTACAAAAATTCCCATAGTAATTCGTGACATTGTGCGTTTTTTGATGGCCCCTTTTGCAATTTTTTGGGCGCAAATTCTTAGTCATTTTTAATCTATCTTGCGATGGCATGTTCAATAAGTATTTCCGTTAATTGTGGTTCACGATCGCATCGCTAAGAAGCTGACTTCACAACAGCCCTTCTATCATTTTCCTATAGGCTTCATGTTTGCTTTTCTTTAATGTTTTTTGTATACGATGAAGCTTCTCTTATGCCTGCGAATAAATAAAATAGCATGGTTCCTGAAAAAAATATGCCCCTATTCAAGTGAAGCGGGATGTACTTTTTCCTGCAAGTAATTTTTCTATTTATTTTACTTACAATTGTTTTTATACACATAGCTGCATTCTTAGCTGGCCATTTTGCTATCTCTAATCAATATTTTTTTTCTTATTCGAGTGTTTTGAGCTGTTTTTATTCGTTATCGATATCTGCGGAAAAATACTCGCTTGCTCTACAACCTTCATTTTCTAAACTACTAACACCGCCATCCATCATCATTTCATTGCGCTTTGCAATTGTGATTATCTGCTCGCCTTGCTGTCACAAGATTTATTTTCCATAAGCCTTACTTGTAACTACTTAAAGTGTACTTAAGCTGCGCGAATATTGGCTTAGCTTCAGGCATACATACATATGTACTCGTATCTAAGCAAACAGTTTGCTACCGGTCTTTATAGCAAATATCTGTGTGTACATACTTACATACATATGTAAACATCTACACATATGAACACATGTATGCGCAACAACTAGGTATACCTAAATACATACCTACAAAATATAGTACATATGTATATGATAAGCGATTATCTATTCGTTCGCTCGCGGTTATTTGGTGATTATTTAGCGATATTTATCACCACGCTACTGTATTTATTTACATTGTATCGAAAATAAATGCATATATTTGTGCATGCATAAGCATGTAACTATGTACATAAATATATTTACTTAAATGAATTCTAACCATTCGTTTACTTAATAATATTTTTTAAATATTTATTCACATTCCACTATGTTTGCTTATACTCAAGAAAACTGCAAAAATGTTTATTCAAGTTTGTAAATTTACCAATTTTTCTACAGATTACAAAAATAAAATAAATATTTCTGACAGGAATAATTATTTTTAAACTCGTATAATTGTCCTTGTAAGTATGGCTACTTTTTTTCAATAATTCACAAAAAAAAATGCTTAAATTGGAATAGATATTCACAGACCGGTTTAAAGCCTGAACCTGCCATGAACTACACCGTAGAGGGGCAAAAATACTTATTTCCTTATCTACATATATATATATAATACGCGAAGGCATTTTTTGTGCAGCATAAAAGATCTGCACCGTTCGCTCGATGTTCAAAAATGGGGTGTCGAAATATAGCGCTTTTTCGAACAGAGTTGCCACCTGTAGAACAATTGAATATAAACTATTTAATAAGCAATGCCGTCATAAGAGCACCGTTCGTTTGATTTTCCAAAATAAGTTGTCAAATTAAAACTCTTGGACTGCAGATATGCCACCTTTTAAAAAATTAAATTCAAATTATCTAAAAAAATCAATTATTAAAAAATGGGTATCAGTGGAAAGGGTTTTGAAAATATTTGTTTCTTAACTTAACTTCATGAGGTTTGCCACCTGTTTAAAAAAATAAATTCAATTTGAATTAAGAAAATTAATTAGGAGAAATATGTTTCAACATATGGGTGCATAACGTATGGGGCTTCAGAAGGTAGCCGTTTGAAAATATTTTGAAGAGGGTTGCCACCTTCTTTCAATGTCGAATTTAATTAACTTATCCACAAGTTATACGAAATGTCAAAATAATGATACGAAACGAAAGAATATTAAGAAGTCTTCAGTTTGAACACACAAAATATTGTTGAGGTGTTGGAAGAGGGTTGCCACCTGTTTAAAAATTAAATTCGAATTATTAAATAATTTAAATGAATTATTAATATATGGTTATCAATCGACGGGGGGTTGAAACATCTTTATTTCTGAACTATATTTAGCGGAGTTGCCACATGTTTAATTAATATAATTTAACTTAATTCATCAGTTAACTAAAATATGTATCGCAATGTTAGACGAAGAATATTTAAGAATATCTTAACGCGAAACTACTTTTCAAAAGGGCTGCAGTTTTCTTCAGCGTTCATAGTTCACTTCCCCAATCTATTGCTCTGTTGCCCTAAGCAAGGAGTTCTCACTGAGCAGTAAGGATATGTGTGGAGTTATGTCTAAGAATTATAAACTGCCGCACGACGATGAGGTGAATCCAGCTCCGATGTTGCTGAGTAATGCTCTTGCGTAGTCTAAGCGCAGTAAAACTGGCACTGTTTTGGGTCTGATGCGAGTTCGCAGCACTCTATCTGGGGGAGTTGGGATAAGAACTAGAGGTGAGTCAGATAGAGAGTCCTCAGCCTCACTCTGACCTCCTTAGCGTTAGTACTTCGTACCTTGGCCTGAAGAATTCTTGGTTTTCACTATATTACAGATGATTGGTATATTCTGAACGAAGCCCGTCCTCTTGGCAAACTCTTCAGAATGTAATGGTATCTGAACTGCGCGAATCTGCTTCCAGCTTTCCCCGAACTCCTTCGTTCCTTTCCGAAATATCGCTGGAACGGCTTTTGAGAGCTCATGCCCGAAATGCTTTTGGTAGCCAAATAAACTTTCTGATCTGGCAGTATTAAGCAGATAGCTCCTAGTAAAATGTCTTCTTCGAAGCATCTTCTTCAAAGGCGCAGAAGGTTGTAACAAATCCCCCACAACATCGCTAGCCTATCTGAGTGGGACGGCACAAATCGAACTCTGAGGAATCTGAACACTTTCATAATAGCTGTGTGGCCGTTGAGTTGGTTACTATATACACACATTCTGCGAGGAGTAGGTATACTATTAGTACTCAGAGCCCGGATAGTTGTCAATATAGTAGTTATCTCAAAATCCGGAAAATGAAATCCTTACAAAATAACCTAGATAATGTTGCGTATCTGGTTAACTAGTTAAAGAATTTAAACTCTCTAAATACTTCCTCCTAGATTTCAATCCCCATCTCCGGAAGAACTGGACATGTTCATGAAACCTGTTGTTTGCTGATTGCTGTTCTCTTCTATCACATCTTTCTGCCAATCTTTTGCCTACTTCGCTCGATTGTAGCTCGCATTGCAAAGTACAAAGGATATTGGTAGATTCAGGATGATCATTTTCCGGACCAGGTGTTTACACTTTTGCGCCAATGAGCATCCCTTCATTTTAAATTTTTTTTTAGCTTTCATGCGCAAAGGCCAAATTTATCTACACTTAATAAATCGAAGGCTAAACTTTGTGAAAGTAATTTATACTACAGAATGACACTTGCTTTCTTCTGGTTACAAAAAAAAGAAGCGATTGTTAACAAGAACACTATCTTCTGCGGCTCCCCAAATGGATGCAAGAAATTACTACTTGCTTAGAATGTAGCAATCTAAACGCAGTATACTACGCCTGCAAATTACAATAATTGCCCGCAGGGTTAAGTGCAATGTAAACAAACATATTTCATAATAAATATACATACTCTTGGCTGTCTAAGTAATAGAGTAGTAAAAGAGAGGCTCATTTATTAATTTCACTAATAAATATTTATCATTTCTTGGCAGATCTAGAGTTTGTATTTAACTATGTTGTGGCATCCATGCGCTTAAAGTAACCACAGAATCGATGCTGTATTTCCAGTTGAAATCCACTGATATGGATGGACTAACGTATAATTTACGTGAAATGGCCAGAGAGTATTAATTTACAGCAGCTGGGTACCAGACGCTTCCGCTACAAACTGTGCAATTTGCAAAGAACGAAGTGGAAGAAATTAGAAAGAAAGACTCGTTTAGAAGCAAATAAGAAAGTTGCTACTGTACAGAAGATAGCTTAAATTGGACAGTTAAAATTGGATATTAGATGATAAAATGAGGTGTGTTTGCAGTGGTGATTATATGCATTAGTTTTATCGCTAGATGAATAGACGTGAAATGAAAAGAGTAATATTTAAGGACATACATAAGAGCTGTGGATATACTATTTGCATAGCTATGCAAACAAAAGTATCTGGCGTTCTAGAAAATTAAGCACAACTTACAGAATTATGTGAACAAATAAATTTATATGGCAAGATGGATTAAGTGGTTATGTACGTAATTTACAGGACTATTTGAACCCAATGACTTACGGCATATTTATACCACGGTTTGAAATTCATAACATTTTCATTAAAAAGTTAATTTCGTAAAAGAAAACGTACCGCAGATAACTTAGAACCAGAATAGCAGGAAATGGTAATGAATCTTAACATTAACGCTGCCAAAACAGCTATCATCCCTTTCACCAGGGGAAGAAACCTTCCAGGCATTCACCCTATAACACTAGATGTATAGAGATATAAATGTGCAATGAGGTGAAATATCTAGGATTAATATTTGACTGCAAAATTTTGTGGAGGAGGCACTTAGAACACGCTGTCACAGAAGACACTAAAACTTTAATGGTGTGGATAAAATTGGCCGGTAATCCATATGGCTGCAATCCCTACATTTAGCGATGAATTTCCACCATGATAGTTAGCCAAATACTTACATATGGAGCATTGGCATGCTCCGAGTGGTCCGATCTCAGTGCAGTGAAGGCGTCACTTTCCAAGCTTCAGCGGCTGGCGTGCACCTGCTTAACGGGACCCCTGAAAACTTTTCCCACAGCTTCGCTGAAGGTTATTCTGGGCCTAACGAAACTACACATATTCTTAGAACGGACCGCAAGGCTACAGTGACGGGCAGACTGGTAGAGAAAATGAGGACCAGGATTGCCATCTCCCAATTCAACAGCAACCTGGAACGACCTGGAAGGAGACAATTTTAGAAAACACCTTTTGGCCACACTCAAAGGCTCTAAACTCTATTCTGTATCACGAATGCCAAAAATATAGTCCCCGTATCCAGCAATTCGGCACTTAGAGCAAAGTTTTACTAAACATAAAATGTTTTATGACTTGGCCTCATGAAATTTTTACATCTATGACGAAAGCGGTGTTCCTTCTTGTCTATAGAATCATCGTCAATGATAACCTTCTTCAAATGTTCAGCTGTCATTCTGTTTCTTGCAATATCGCTGCTACTCGCAACCAGACTGGGATATATTCTGAAGCCATGCAGCAATAATGATTTCAGATTCCTGAGATTTTCATTTGTTTAGCTTGACGACCTCAAAATCTTTCAGATGGCTATTGATGACTACTCATCTTCTGCGCTAAATGTGTAGTTAAAAGGAAGATCTAGCGAAATGACTTTTCATAAAGTCGTTAGAGCTATCGAGACAGCCTTGGCTGTTGAAACTCTTGATTGTCCGCTGTTTTTTTTATCGAAATCGATGGGGCAAATTGATTTTCGTGGAATTGGGAGCTGGTGACTAAGAAAAACCAATTGGTGCACCACTGCGCAGGATGAAGTGATCCCGTCACTTTTATGACTTAACCCAATCAACTCAGGCTTAGCCATTAGCTCAGTTTAGTGATTGGGTAGTTTTCTCGGACTCCCATCCTATAGAAAATCGTTTTTTCTCACTTCGAAAAATAGTTAATTTCCCGCCTCTCGTTGAGCTGGAGGCACTTTTCATAGATCCTTAAATGTCTGACGAGCCTTGAGATCTTCTCACTTTGTTGTTCTGCGGTTCTTTAAGGTACCTTATCAGCTGGCATCAAATCGATCTTCAAAGCACTCCAGGCGTCGCCAACAACAGCTACGCATTTGTCTGGAATGCCTCCAAAGAACTCATCGCTTCATCTCCGACAGCTCCACATAGACAAGCTAGATTCAAACCCGGAATAAGTTTCTCGAAATATTTCAAGGGTTTGCCCCTATTTACTGGTGAGCTCTCGACGAACAAAACCTAAAGGTGATCCCTGGTGACCATACAAAACCATCGCACGACCAAAATTAAGTAATTCCCAGCTGCTATTTTTACAGCTGATTTCATTATAGATTCGTCCTTCGATCTATTGACTTTGATGGCCTTTGTTGTAAGAGTTATTATCGAAGGAACGTCATATACTCCTTTACCACCTCTTTGTACTTACGGCAATCCTCCTAATATTTGGGATATATAGTTATGGTCTCTGCGTTCTTGGCAAACGTGTTAACGTGAATGTAGAGGACTCGATATTACCCTTCCATCAGTGTCATCCCAGAAGACTTGGTTTTCCTCTTTTCCCACTTTGGAATGCTCATCGCAGCTTCAGTGGTCGTCAAGAGGTCATCAGATTGTTATGCTTAGAACTCGCAGAATTGTCATCAAATATTGTCGAGTCCTGTTTTGCTGGAAGTCAGAGGTGTGTCCTCCTCTAAGCTGAAGATGTCGTCCAAGATATCTCGTTTTTCATTCGGTTTGACTATTGGTCTTCATCTCAATTTTGGTCACACGATTAATAACGGTTTGGCCTATCCGCCCTGGTAGAGCTGGCATACTGTGGTAAGATTAGTAGTTTTTAAGTATAACTGATCATATAAATAATTATATGTCGGCCCTTTTAGCTCAACACGACTTACTTAAAGCTAGAAATATAATGGTAAGGAGAAATGCAGTAAGCAGTGTGTCAGATGAGGTGGAGATCTGTCAGTGATGGCTACTGTGTGTGGAAACTGCAGCCTCCAATCACTACCCGAGCTTCGGATGAGAAACAGCAGATTCAAGTTCCATACCTAAAACCTCTCATAGTTTATGCTGCTGTTCCCGCCAAGATAAGGGGACCGACACAAGAGAGCCTTTTACAATAGATCTTGTTTTTGTCATGACTCAAAAATAAAATAAAATTTAAGAAAAAAAGTCGGGTATTTTTACAGTATATTTTCGGACCCATTCAGGGTTCTTGCGGTGCTCTAAGTATTTTACGTTTCAAGATTTTTCGGAAACTTTTGGAATAATCTGCCGTCTTATTGGCGTAATTCGTGTATTACAATATTTTTCGGAATCTTTATGGACTTCCAGGGATTTTATAAAAACTTCTAAGTCGAAAAGGACTCGTAAACTAAGAGCTAACTTTACTTGCAAGTAAAAATTACGAGCTATTTACTCCTTAAAAAATATCAAGGAACCGACTCTTTTTTCGTGCCCCAAAAAAGCAAGAAATACTCGGTATTTCTGAAAGAGTTTTTAAAATTTACGAGTCTCTGCTTATTCGAAATTTGCAGTGCTTATACCAGGCAAATCATTACTTTTAACATTTTCTAAAAAAAAAGCAATTTTTGATATCCTTTGTTATCTCATTCTTAAACCAAAATTACTTAGCAATACCAACAAAAGCTTAAATACCAACCATCGTAATCCATTGTATTCCCGTTTTCAAAATTACCCAACTAAATTACCTCTATGGCTCATTAACTTTTCGTAGGCGCCTGCATTTTTTATTGACTCACTGCGCTAATTAAGTTTACGCGACGCATTTGCTAAACATGGCTCAATGCTCCAATAGCGTGTAGTTCATTAAAACGCCATAATTATTTGCATATTAACAGCGCCAGGGAAGGTCCCTTTGTGGCATAGCCATTTATATGCATTGTGCAAAAAGGCAAATGCCAGCTTCTTGTATGTGTAACTGGGCTAATTTCAATTTTAATTGTATCGCTTGTCGCTTTTGCAAAACTACAATTTCCAGTTAAAATGCAATTTCAACTTCCTTTCGCTGTGAATTGCGGAACGACAGTTGGCGATGGCTCATTCGTCAACTGCACAAAAGAACAACAACACAAATTTATTACACACTGAATTTGTAGAGTGCAGCTTATTAAAGATAAAGTATGTGTACATATAAATGTGTGTAGCCCGTAATTACCCAGTGTGACTTACAACAAATCGCAGAAAAAATGCAGTAATCCGTCTGCTGTACTCTGTCCATTTCGTTACGCATCGACGCATTAGTGGGTAGTCTTCAGCGTACTTTTTACTCGTAGGTTGATGGCTGAGTGGCTGGCTGACTGGTAGGTAGAATGATTGTAAGAGGTGGGTAAGGCGTGAACAAGGCGCTGGGACACATATTTACATATGTATGTATATACTTGTAAGTTTGTGCTCTTGCATTCATTGCCCCTTAAGTGTTTGCCCTTTTTGGACACGCAACACCAACTAGCCACACTCTGCTGCATTGCCACACAACGACCAGTAAGTTGCTGTGTGTGGTTCGCGTAATTATCACGCATTTAGCACTGATTTTATGCATTTCAACGCTATTTGCTAGAATTTTTTGCGTCTCTTGCAATGCACAGGTAAAATTGTAGTATTTAAAATTTAAGTTATATGGAATGTGTACTAATATCTTGAAAGACCAAGCCTTAATAATATGATACACATACATATATTTATCTCTCAGATACAATTTGTTCTTCGACATAACAGCAGAGATGCCGTAGCTGGATAAGTCATCAATAAGCAATAAGCTAAAAAGGTTCGGACGGAGTCATGGCATATTCTAAATGAGCTGACAAAGTGTACCCTAACAAAGATACCTTAAGCATCTTCCCCTGTCAATTACAGTAGGACATGTCTTCAAAACGCTATGAGGAATTACGTAGTTCTTTTATTGCCATCCTAGTCTAAATCGTTTAACTCACTCACTGCTTTGCTTTCGTTTTTCCAGCTTTGTTTAATATGTGAGAGCACACAATTTACTTCGCAAATTTATGTAGCGTAGCTAATACAAATACATACATATGCACCCATTTTTGTACTTTGAAACTAACTTTTCCACCAGTGTGATGATGACTAATCAGTGAGTAGTTAGTTGAACAGCAGAGGCTTAGCGATGACAGTGAAAAACAGCAATGCATCAGAAAAAGGCATAAAAGGGGTAAATGGTGTCATATAATAAGAAAAGTTTAGTGCTGCAAATATGTTGGAAAAAAATAAAATTTCGTTAACAGAAACCAACTGTATATTTTCCCTTTTTAACTGACTTCACAAAATGGAGAAGATTATCATTTCGTCGGAATATAGATATATATTTTTTTTTATGTATGTTACCGCATAACTTTGGACCACGTTAAATGATTTCTATAATTCTTTTTTTAGAGGAAAGGTGTTAGATCACACCATTCTAATTTGGTTTAATCCGATCATTGAATAATGAAGAGATTAACGATAATCTTAAATTTTATATGAGAATTGAAGTCGGTTTTGTTTTTTGCTTTTATATTTTTTTTATTTATGTTACCGCATACCGCGGTTACGTCAAATGATTTCTATAATTCTTTTTTTAGAGGAAAGGTGTTAGATCACAGGTAACCCCATTCTAATTTGGTTTAATCCGATCATTGAATAATGAAGAGATTACCGATAATCTTACATTTTATATGAGAATTGAAGTCGGTATGTTTTTTTGCTTAAAAGTTACTTGTTATACTTAAAGCGTTGATATTAACACAAAATATTTCGTGATTTTACAAGTTTTTTTATCGGGAAAATTTTACCAGAATTATTTCCGAAAACTGTTTGGGGGTTTTCGTTTTTTATTTATCGAAAATTCGGATTTTTCAGAAAACTTTGGGATTTTGTGAAACTTTTTTTCAGTATTTTACCGGGATATTTTTGAAATTTCGTCTGTATTTTTCGACACTTTGCAATAAGCGTTGTGTTTTAGTTCACACCTTCTTTGCGGATTTTTTTAGAAAACATTTGGGATGTTTTCGAAATTTATCGTGTATTATTTTTCGAAATCCTTCTACAATTTTTCTACATTTCTTTAGAATTTTTTCTGGATTTTCTGGTTTTTGGGGTTTGACAAAAAAACACAAATCTTTTTCGAGTTTTCCGAAAACTTTGGGAAGTATATCGAAGCTTTTCTTTATTTTTTCCAGTACTAATAGGATTTTTTGCATTATTTTTTCGAGGTACTTCAAACATTTTTCAGCACTCCGAATGTTTTTTCGGGAGTTTCTTGGATATTTCGGAATTCCTCGCAATTTTTTGGAAACTTCGAGATGTTTTCAAAATTTTTCGAGACTTATACGATTTTCTGGGCTTTTTCGCGATTTTTCTGGGGATATTGATTTATTTATAATGTTTTATGGATTCTTGGGTCTTACTTTCCGGAATTTTTGAAATATTTTATGAATTTACAGGAATTTTTCGGGATATTTGGATGTTTGTAAAAGATTTATTTGCGTCTCTCGCGATATGTTGAGAATTCTTTCGATATTTTTGTAATATTTTTAAGTTTCTCGAAAACTTTTGAGACCTTCTCTAACCTTTTTTATTATTTTGTGACTAATCGGGATTATTCTTATTATTTTTCGAGGTAGTTCACAAATTTGTGTGAATTTCCACTGGATTTCTATTCATTTTGTGGGTATTTTCATATTTTGTTTTTATTGAAAAACTCTTCCTTAAAACTTTCTTTTTCGTAAACTTTTTAAACTTTTCTGAAGCTTTTCTTTATCTGTCTTGGGAAATATCGGGATTATTCGGATTATCTTTTGAGGTATTTCGAAAATTTTTCAGCACTCTCAGTAACTTTTCGCGACTTTTTGGGACATTTCGAAATTTCGCGTTACTTGTGGAAAAATTTCAGACCAAAAGTGAATGCATTTCGACTTTATTTTTTCTTTTTTGAAAACCTAAAATATAAGAACAAAACCAAAAAATCCAGCTCTTTCAAACAGAGAAATTTTGCCCAATCACCATTTTGCTTTCTTTTCTTTTCTTTTCTTTTCTTTTCTTTTCTTTTCTTTTCTTTTCTTTTCTTTTCTTTTCTTTTCTTTTCTTTTCTTTTCTTTTCTTTTCTTTTCTTTTCTTTTCTTTTCTTTTCTTTTCTTTTCTTTTCTTTTCTTTTCT